>NW_011492851.1:318443-329180 GCF_000754665.1 Bison bison bison | reverse complement strand
TCGAGCCTTCTGTACCAGGAAACGGCTGAGGAGGAGGTGGGCACCGAGGCAGAGGCTTCGGCCGGGGCTGCAGCCCCGGGCGCCTGGCTTACCATGAGCCCTGGGCCTGCTGGCTGGGGGTGCCAGGACGCAGAACCACACTGGAGAGGCCGCAGCCCGCTCCGGTCCTGTCCCCGGGCCCGGGGAGCAGGGTCCACACGGCCCTCTGAGGTCGTCACCTGCATCAAAAGTCTACTAAGAAACCAGCCGCTTCTCTCTGGCTTTCTCCCGCTGCTTCGTTCACTGAATGGTTTCTGGAGCCTACTCTGCGCTGGGCCCTGGGTCGGGTGCTGAGAGCGCGGAGCCGGGCGGACGCAGTCTCTGCCCTCGAGGAGGTCCTTGCAGTGGGACCCATAGAAGAAACACACGTGGGGGCGCGTGGCCGGCTGCCTGGGGAACAGCCAGGAGCTTCCAGGAGAGACCCCTGCGGGCAGGGAGGGCACAGGTGAGGCCGGCCAAGGCAGGGGTGGCAGAGGTAGTAGGGGAGGACCAAGTCGGACCTGCCTCACCCCAGGGATCAGCTTCCCAGCGGAGGCAAGGACAGGGGAGACGCCGCCGGGTCGTCTCAAATGGTGCCTCCTCTGTGGGGTTTGAATGAGGTGAGTCCACCTGCATGCAGACCCCATCTGGAGGAGTATGCTATCGAGATCTGAACTTCCTCTAAAGCCTTATCACTGAACAGGTTTCCACACCCCATGGGGACATCCGTTCCTCATCACACCAACGTGGCTCTCAGCAGACCCTCGGGCTCGGACATGCACCCCACTTCAGGGGCCTGCTAGACGTCCTGTCCCCACACAACCAGGAGAGGACCCACGTTCCCTGTGCGTGGACCCACATGGATGCCCATGACAGCAGTGCCGAATGGCCAGGCGGCCTGCTGGCATGGGGCGCTCTCCACCATCCACCTGGTCGTGGATGGGGGCCCTCGGGATCTGGGCTGTGACGGCGGTGGAGCAGAGGGCGGAGGGCCCTGCCTGTGGCCCGACCCGGGTCCCTGTTCCCTTCCTCACGGCCGGCACCTCCGACGGGTCCTATGACACAGCCCTGATGGTGGGTCGCCAGTGGACACGTCGCCAGTGGAGCCCCCAAGGCCGCGCCTTACTGGAGGGCCCCCGGCTGAGCGTGGTAGGTCCCGGGAGCCTAAGGGGCAGGGCCTGGGGTGTCAGCCGTGTGGTCTCGGTTCTCCTTCACTCCCCCTCAGATAATGGGCCCAGCTGGGGGTGGACACGGCGGCAGGGCCAGGCCGGGGTCTGGCAGGCTGCGGGCAGCCAGGAGGGGATGTGGCTGTTTATCTGCAGGGGCTGGGCTGTGCCGCCTGGGGAGTTCAGGCGGTCAGAGGCGTCCGAGGCGGTTAGGGAAGTCTGATGGGGATATTGTGGCCTCAGGGCAGAGCCATCCAGTTCGGAGCCGACCCTGCAGGACCCCAGAACCCCGGGCACGTGATGCTGAGCGGGGGCTCCCAAGGACGCGGTCACAGTGCCCAGAGCCAGGCTTTGGCGCTAGCCAAGCTGCTTCAACTACTGTCTCCTGGGTCAAGGCCTTCCTCCAGGTCAGATGGGGTCACGGGGAGGAGTGGGAGAGCGGGGCTGGCCATCAGTGAGCACCGACCCACCTGCAGAGCCCCAAGGCTCGCATCTCCCACCAGCAGCCTGGACAGTGAGCCGTCTGAGATGCTACAGGAAGGGCCAGCCCGAGGCCCCAGCGGGCGGGAAGAGCTTCCTGACCTAAGGCCTGTCGTCTGAAATCCCCACTCACTCCTGGGACCACGGCGGGTCGCCCCAGGCTCGACCGTAGGAACAGTGGGAGCGCGTCCTCTTGTGCTTCTGGAGGCACGCGGCCGAGGCCCAGGTGTCGGCCGGGCTGAGGCCCTGGGGCCTCCAATGGGACGCCCCCCCATTCCTCCTGGCTGCGGGCGCCCCTGGGCTCGGGCTGCAGTGCCGCGGTCTCAGCCCCCAGCGTCACACGCCCCCTCCCTGAGAGTCCCTGTGTCGCTGGATGCTTGTCATCGGTGGAGAGCCCACCCTGCCCAGGGTGAGAGCCTCACATCTCTCCTGGAGGTTCTTGAGGGCACAGTGCTTGTTGGGGCACAAGCCACCCACGCCCGCCCACCCTCTGGCCCCAAATGCCACACCAGCTTGTGTGCAAAACGCTGTCACCCCTCCCAGTATCTGGATCCTCACCCCATTACAGCCTTAACTCTAACGAGCTCAAAACTCCCCTCTCAACACCAGCTCATGTCTTGCCATCTAAGCCCCCAAACCAGGTCTGAGTGGTCTGGGGTG
This sequence comes from Bison bison bison, assembly GCF_000754665.1. Lineage (NCBI taxonomy): Eukaryota > Metazoa > Chordata > Mammalia > Artiodactyla > Bovidae > Bison > Bison bison. The sequence goes on along the minus strand of NW_011492851.1, from coordinate 326,856 downwards.
CTTTGTTCCGGGCAAGACACCTCGCTGTGTGGACAAGCCATTGGCTCTCACACGCAGGCACATGGAGAATGTGGAAGCTCAGAGGTCATGGTCCCGGCAAGTCTGAAACCCAGCACAACAAATCCCAGGGGCCGCCCGGGCCTGCCCTGCAGATGAGCCTCTGGGCCCACAGAAGCCCCAAGGGCTGCATCCCTGGCCCCGGACCCAGCCGAGATGCATTCTCGGACACGCCACTGCCCTCCCCTCGCCTTGTCTGAGGACTGGAGACCCTCCCTGGGCCCGGAACGCCAGGGGGCCTCGCAGGTTCTCACTAGCCCGTGTTCCCCATGGACAAGAGGAGGGGCGGCCTACCCATGTTTCCTTTCCAGGAAACAAAGGCCCCCGAGAGGAGGGATCAGGGCCACTGGACACCGGGCCGGAAGGGACCAGGAGGAGGGGTGGCGGGGACCCCCAGCTGCCACCCCAGATCTCCACAGGGGACGCAGCGCCAGGGCTGACGCTAGGAACGCGCCATCATCCCAGTGTCCCCAGACTCTCCTGCCCTGAGCAGCCGCGGTCTGATTGCGTTTAACGTGAAATCCCTGCGGCGAAGCACAAGGGACTCGGGAATGAGCGCCCACGCGTCCTTGTCACCCTGACTCGGGGGCTTGCAGAAAGCGGAGGGGCTCTGCCCGGCGCCTCACTCAGGGCCCGTGCTCCCAGGGGCCTCCCACCTTCACTGAGAACCCCTGCCCACGAGGCTCCGGTCGGCAGCGCTGCTCTGAGCACCGAGGTGAGCCCTGGTTCCAGGCTGCGGGCGGGACGGACAGAGGGAAGACGGGGCAGCCCGGCCTGGCAGCGGGGGCACACGGGGGCTGGCCCCTCCCTACTGCTCGAGAGGGGCCCAGAGGACGTGGGGCGAGGCCAGACTGACCTTGAGGGCCGGGATCTCCACGCTGTCGCCGAGGCTGACGGAGCCCGAGAGGATGGTCCCCGTCATCACGGTGCCCTGGCCTTTGATGGAGAAGCAGTGGTCCACGGACATGAGGAACGGCCCCGAGGGGTCCCTCGTTGGGATGGAGATCTGGGACGTCAGGAGCTGGAAAGACAGGCTTGTGCCACACGCTGGGGGGCAGGGCGACACCTCCACCCTCCTGGAGACCGCCTGACCCTTTCTACTTTGCCCCTCCCTGACTTCACTAGAGAAGACACTGTCAAGAGCTGTCTGGCACTGAACGGTCCAGAGTCCTGGTCTTGTGGTAACGCCTCTTTTGGAAAAAGACCAGAGTGTGTGAGCAGGCCTGGCCCGGAGGCTTCTGACAGGGACACACGGACACGTCCGCAGCAGAAACCACCACCCCAGCTTCCCAGACCAGTGTGATCTGGAGCTGGTGACGAAAAAGTCACCAAAGCTTCACCCAGAAACAGGTTTGCTAAGTTAGCGAAGTCTGCCCTGCATAATCACAGAAACAGAGGCCGTGTGCGTGGCCACACCTGACCCAGGTCTGCAGACCCAGGGCAAGTGGGCCCCGGAGCCAACCCCGCCGGCCAACCTAGGTCTGCACCCCAGCTCCACCCCCTGCTCAGTGTGCGAGCCTGGGCAAGTCACTTAACCCCTCTGAGCCCCAGGCTCTTTTCTGCCAAAATGCGGATCAATACCTGAAGCCTCCCAAGGTTCGTTAATAATCATGTGACTGCGAATGTTCACAATCACGTATGAGAAGAGCTCAGTGCGGCTCCCGGAACATGACAACCACCCTCCCCACCAGAAGCACTCTAACGGGATGCCGTCCCGGCCCTGCAGGGTGGGGGCCTGAGCTGCGGGTGGAGACCCCGGTTCTGCTCGGGTTTAACCCTGTGAGGAAGGGCAGGGAGGCGCAGCCCTGCGTGGATGCAGCTGACGTACCTCGATGAGCTCCGGGATGCCCTGCGGAGCTTCCGTTTCGGGGGCGTCCGGTCCCTCAGGCTTGGCCGCAACAGGTATGACAGGTGCGCCGCGGAACCTGGAACAGAGACAGGCCCGCCGAGGTCACCGAGCATGTCCGGGGCCGCCGGAGGGCCAAGCGCGACGGAGGCCTCCATGCCTGCCCTGCCGGAGGGACCGCGGGGTGGCCGGCCGTCACGCTCCCGCCCGGTGACCCCATGTGGAGGCCCGAAGGAGCAACTGGTGCTGAGCCACAGACGTTAGAGGGGCCCTGGGTTTAAGCTGCTTGCTGAGCCCTCCTGAGGAGGCGCAGTGAGGCCAGGCCCGGTCCCTGAGTAAAGACCCCCGGGGAAGACCACCGGACCCTGCCCAGCCTCCTGCAGGGACTCAGGACGTGCTGGGCGCCCGCAGGCCGCCCCACAGCCTCTGCCTCCCGAGCCCGGCCACTTTAAGCAAAGATTCCCATGCAGTGGACGCTGACATCGTCCACTGGAAAACAAACACAAAACACAGAAAAGAGACAACACTCAGCGTGCACTCCCATCACGTGCTGGGCTCATCACCGTGATCCAGTCTTCCAACCTCCGTCTCTCCGTGCATTGCCAAGGAACTACTTTTTCATATTTTGGTTCTGTTAGTCACACAATTTCATATCCTTCTAGTTTATTTGCCAGTATATTAGAAAGACTCTTCTGTTGAAAAATAACAACAATAGGCTCATTTGACTAAGCCAAGAATACGACACGGACACTCTCATTGAAACCCCAGAAAATGAGGACGAAAGTGTCACCATCTTACAGACGCGAAGGAACGGCTCAGAAGGCGAGTTAGTCTGCCCCGAACCCCACCATCAGCGGCAGCAGGCTGCAGGCGGCGCCTCCAGAGCTTGGGCTCGTGACCCGGGCCGCCTCTGCCCTTGAACAGTTGCATCACTGCGGGGCCCAGGATGCACACGCTGTCCCCACGAGTGGGACTCATCCAGGACATTTCAGAGTCTTCACTGTTACAACAACTCTGAGATAAGCATGCTGGCAGATGTGCCTTGATTTGGGCGCATTCACGAGGTGTATGTCAAAGACTCAACAAACCAAAAAACCAGCCGAGTGTGGAGTGAAGACTGTCAAAGAGGCTGCTCATAAAAGCACTGGAAACGCGATCAGAACCAGCCTTCTCAGAGCCCTGCAGATCGACAGAGACCCAAAGCCGCCCACAGAAGGTTCAGTCAGCAGAAACGGCCAGAGCTCAGCACGAGCTCCTCGGCAAGGGGACCACTGTGGCGCTGTGACCTGCCTCGTTCCCATGCGCCTTCCTCGCCCCTGCAGGAGCCTCAAGCTCTCGACTCTCGGTCAGAGTGGAAACCAGCAACCTGGCGGCCTCTGCGAGCAGCAGCTTGTCTGTGCCCCTCAGAGCCCCTTCCCAGAGAAACAGTGTCATTTCTCCTATTTGGCAGCTCCTGGGGAAGCCAGCTCTCAGCCCGAAGCGGGGCGTGGGCCCGGCTCTCAGCCCAAAGTGGGGCGCAGGCCTGGCTCTCAGCCCGAAGAGGGGCACAGGCCCGGCTCTCAGCCTGAAGCGGGATGCGGGCCTGTCTCACACACACCTCGGCCCGTGCTCCGCCAGCCCCAGGCCCAGGGCCGCAGAGCGGGGGAAGGCAGGCGCTGAGAATTCCAGTGATTAACCATAAAGCTTTCGGAAATTCAATTATTGTTTATCCAAACCCTTTTGGGCAACGCACTGGAACAGAACGCAACGGCATGTTGGGCTGGTGTCTGGCCGTTTCCCAGGCTCCCGAGGACCTGGCCTGCTGGTCTGCTGAGCTCCCCGAGTGTCCTGGTTGCTGGCTCCCGGGGGACAGGTGGCCCCCTTGCCCAGTTCAGAGCTCGGCTGCTGTCTGGGCTCTAGGGACACAGGGGCGCTGGCCAGACACGGCAGCAAGAGCCCAGAGCACAGCCCCTCCGCCCAGCAGCGCGGGCTGCGGGTGGGGTGGAGAGGGCGCCTCCTCTTCGCAGGCGCCCCGCCCCCGCCGCTGTGGGTCCTCACCGTGTGAGCCGGGCCCAGAGCTGCTGACTGCGCACAGGCTGGCCTTCGTCAGCGCGCAAGACCCGCCTCAGATCAGCTAAGAGCACCCACGGGATTCTGTGTGTGTGTGTGATGCATGTAAAAGCCGTGCCCAGCAGGCTCCGAGCTTTGGGTCTGGAACAGCAGAACACAAAGTAACGGCAGTAAGGCCACGAGCGACACTTATGATTCCTTACCGTGCTCACAAGTCAAGCCAGACACAAAGCCGGGGGTGACTGTGAGCAGCTGGCTGCGAGGGAAGCCCCAGCCGAGTGCATAGCAGGTGCTCCGCGCGTGACGGCTCGTCACGAAGCCCCTGGACGTCCGGACCCCACGTCCAAGGCTCCCTGACAATAAACACGCCGAGGCCAGGCCTATCAGCTCGCGCTCCACAGAGGAAGAAACACGGAGGCCAGGAGAGAAGGCCAGCGCCGGAGACCACGTCAGCTGCGAGTGGGCGTGCGGCACGCGCCGTGCAGGGGGCCCCAGGCCGAGGGAAGGGGCGCTGCAAGCAGACAGCTTGGCTAGAACAGAAACAGGGGGGGACCAGAGCGGGTCTGGGAGAAAGAGTCCCCAGGATGCTGTCAGACGGCAACCTCCGTGGAGAAACAAACAGAGCAGCCTAGAACACAGCACAGCGTCGCTGTGATAACAGCCACCGCAGACTCGGGCGTGTGGGGGAGACAGACGGCCTGCGGGAAGAGCGCTATGACGTGATGCGTTGGGAAGATACGGCCACATTGTTACCTTCTATTTTTATTTCTGTTAACACTGATAAATGCTTATGCAAGAGTAAATTTAAATGCTTTCAGAGATAAAGAAATCACAAAGAAAAATAATCAAAGAGCTTGACTACATAAAAATTAGAAACTTCTGCATGTAAAAAAATAAAATGGAAAGACAGCAAATGCTAAAGACTTACTTATAGGAAATGTGACAGGCAAAGGGTTAATTAATGACACCCTTATTGATATTAAACACTCCTGAAAATCAAAAAGTAAGCATTAAAATCGCAAGAGGCAAGCAGACAAAACATACAGGCATAAGTTAAACACAAAACCACAACATTTACATACATAAGGAAAGGTGCTCAGTCTTACCAGTAATTAAAGAATCACATATCATTATAACAAGAGTGAAGCAACATTCCATCTTAGAGTTTTCAAATCTATCTTTAAATTAGACACTAGAGTTTGCCTGTGAGAAATGTCAGCGCGCCCAGAGATGCGCAAAGGGCTCAGAAGGGCTCCTGCCCTGTGACCCGGTACTCTCTCAAGAGAAAAAAGAGAGCACAGCTGAATGCTGGTCAAAGATGTTCATCAGGGATTATTTATTTACAGGAAAGAAAACTTAAGCCGTTCCCAAGGGTCAGCAACAGAGTTATGGTCACACGAAGAACTGCTCTATAAAATGTTAAGTAACAAAAGCACAAGTCAGAAAGGTAAATACCTCACGACCACAGCTGTGTGCTTACAGGGGGAGAACCGAATTCAGCAAAGTTGCACAGTACGAAGTCAACACACAAAAATCACCTGTGCTTCTATATACTAGCCAAAACAATCTGAAGTGGAAACTAAGACAGCAATTCCATTTATAACAGCATCTAAAGGAATGAACTATTTAGGAATAAAGCTAACCAAGGACATGAAAGGCTTGTACACCAAAAACAACAAGACTTGGATACGAGTTCTAAATAAAGAGAAAGACATTCGTGTCAACGAACTGGAAGACTTACTCCTGTTAAGGTGTCCATTCTACCTAAAACCATCTGCAGATTCAATACAGTCCCTGTTACAATTGCAACCACCATTCTGTGCTGAAATGGAAAAGGAGATCCTCAAATTCAGATGGGAATTGCAAGGAGACCCCAAAGTCAAAACAATCTTGAAACAGCAGCAGAAAGTTGGAGGGCTTAGCCTCCTGATGCAAGCTTTCCACACGGGGGCGGGGACTGAGGCGGGGACAGCGCTGGCCGGGACAGACAGGGGCCTGTGGAGCCACACGTGAAAGGACAGAAGGGAAACACACGCTGCCGGGAACGCTGGGCGTCTGCAAAGGAATGGAGGCGAGCCTTTAACTAGACCACACCTAAGAGATAGCCGACATCCGAGGACAGACCTGTACTTAAGAACGAACACAATAAAATTCTCAGGCAAAAGAAAACTGGGAAAATCTTTGTGACATCAAATGTGGCAACGATTTCATGGATATGATACCAGAAGCTCAGGCAAAAAAGATCAAGCAAGAAAGAAACTGGATTTCATCAAAATGAAAACCTTTTGTGCATCGAGGAATACTATTAAGAAAGTAAAAGACAGCCTACAGAATGGAAGAAAACATTTACAAGTCTGACATGGGCTCAGCCTTCAGAATATGTAAAGAACTCCTCCAGCTCAAGGACCAAACCCCTGATTAAAAAACGGGCAAAGGATCTGATGGCCGTTTCTCCAAAGAAGACGGACAACAGCCAACACACACGTGAGTCTCCACAGCAGTCACCAGGGAAGGCAAACCAAGACCAGCGAGGCGCCACGTCACACCTCCTGGCGTGGCTGCAGAGACTGGAGCCTCGCGCAGCTCGTGGGAGACGGCGCAGCGGCCCCCAGAGGGCCACCGAGAGAATGCACCCCACGCAAGCCAGGCCGCCCCAGGCTCACACCCCATGGTCCTAGCAGCGCCACTGCCCACAGCCAAGAGGAGACAACACGCGTCCATCAGGAGAGGAACGGATAGGCAAGACACGGCCTAAGCCCTGAGAAATAAGGACTTCGAGTCTGACTCATGCCCCAGCGCGGGCGGACCTGGGGCCCTGTGCTCACTGAAGCGGGGCAGGCAGAAGGCCACATGCGGCCTGATTCCACTTCCATGAGGTCCCAGAACAGTCAGGCTCCCAGAGACAGAGGCAGAGCAGAGGCCAGCAGGGCCCGGGGGACAGAGGCGAGCAGTGACCAGTCAGTGGGACAGGGTTTACGGGGACCATGAAGCAGGCAGCGGTGACGGGGCCCAGCTCTGTGAAGGCGTTCAATGCCGCAACCATGCGTTTACAGATGGATAAACGCACAAATGTGCCATGCACATCTTACTGCACCTTCTGAATGTGGAAGATGGTGGGGTGATGCAGGGCGCAGTTAGAGGACAGGAACGGGGTGAAACACATTAGCAGCCGCTGCTCTTGAGAAATCTTCTGGGGGCTTCACTTTACAAGATAACAACTTTCCTCTATTTTCCAAAGTTTCTTTCAGTTACTCTTTGGATAGGAAAAATAAAGCACCGTGTTTTTACCACTTTCTAGGTTTTGATACATACATGGTTGGCTGTCCATATTTTTCCTTTCTAGACAGAAAGCTGCTTCATGTGTGCAACAGCTGTTACAGAGGATCTACCTAACAAGGGACCTTAAGGAAAGGAAAAGTGAAAGTGAAAGTCACTCAGCCGTGTCCGACTCTTTGCAACCCCATGGACTATAGTCCCTGGGATTCTCCAGGCCAGAGTACTGGAGTGGGTAGCCGTTCCCTTCTCCAGGGGATCTTCCCAACCCAGGGATCGAACCCAGGTCTCCCACATCACGGGCGGATTCTTCACCAGCTGAGCCACCAGGGAAGCCCTACGACCCCTGAGAAGGACTGAAGGGAGCTCTCAGCTGCGTGGAGGTAACAGCTCAGTTCTTCCCACGAGATGGTTGCCCTGGGAGGCGCACCCGAGCCTCTCCAACCCCAGGCGCTGCGCGAGGAGAGCTGAGGTGTCCGCGGCCCTTCAGAGGCCAGTCTCCTCTGCATGTGCAATAAAGGCTGTGACTGACCTTCACCCAATAAATTAAAATAGGAAGGGTAATTGAAAGGTGTACGTGAGAATTTTCCTTAAATTTACCTAATCTAAATGGTTGGTATTAATTGACCCTTAGCAGCATCCTAAGCACCTCCCAGAAGGCCTCGTTTATAACCAACGATGCGGACACTGTACAGGAGCCCCAGGACCTGGTCTCCCCTTTCTGACAAGTAAATAAAACGGCAGGGAGATCAAATAACTCACTAGAAAGAAGATACAACTTTTTATCTTCCTTTTTACAGTCTCACATCCACTTCCACTGGGAATAACAAAGTCTGAATTCTTATGCAACACTTATCTAACTGTGTCGATTTTATCGGATTGATGAATTTTGCAACAAAAGGCAGCGCTGGGAAATCTTTTATGACACATTTGGCCCATTCTCAGGGCTGAAGCTTTAATTTAACCAACCAGAGAATTCTGAGCGAGAGCTGCAGGTGTTAGAGCCGAGAAAAGCACCGTAGAGGGGAGAGCATATCCATCTCTGTGACGGGGAGACAAAACCGCTCCCACTGTGCGCCCCCAGGCGGGAGGAGCAGCGGCTGAGGCTGACGGGGTCGGGGGCCGTGGGGCAGGCGGCGGCCGCGGGGGCATCCTGGTCAGGGGGCGCTGGGTGCGAGGGGGGCGACG
>NW_011492851.1:313379-318135 GCF_000754665.1 Bison bison bison | reverse complement strand
GGCCGCCTGGCCGCCCTCTCCCAGGGCTCTCCACTGTCTCTGGGACCCTCCCCACCACAGCCTGCCTCTCTCAGGTACTCCCCTGCACAAAAGTCAACGACTCCCCACTTCCCACAGGACAGAATCGTAAACCCCTTGGCATGAAATACTCCACAGGGCCCTGTGATCCAGCCTTTGTCCATCACTCCTCCATCCACCTGTCCGTCTGTCCATCCAACTCCGTAAGCCTCTGTGACGGTTATGTCCAGCCATCACCCAAACCTGCCCCCCTTCCAATAACCAGGTCTCAGCTGAGCAGGCAGTGAGCAGGCAGGACTGAGTCCTCACCCACAGGGTCTCAGGTTGGTGGCAGGGGGGAGGGGGGCCTTGGGGCCCTTTCAGGCCGTGTGATCCCTGGACTCTCCCTCGTGGGCCGGTGCCCGGCTCTGACCGCTGCCCCAGGACACAGCCGCAGCGGCGGGCCAGCGAGACGAGGCGGCCTGGGGCCCCGCACAGGGCACTGACGGAGCCACGCGCCGCGCCCGTCAGGAAGCCTCCGCGCGGGCTCCTGTCCTCTGGCACGAGCACCGCGGCCTCTACCCCGGACGGCAGCCGGCGCCCCGGCACCCCGCCCCAGCAGACCTACTTGGTGCTCTCCAGGGTCTTCTGCATCTTCTTGGTCATCCTGTCGATCGCCGCCTGTCTCTTCCCTTCGGGCAGGAGGTCGGTCTTGTTCAGCACCACGACCAGCTTCTGGCAGGCAATCTGCCCGATCACGAGGCACTCGGCCGACTGGGTCTGCATGCCCTTGGTCACGTCGATGACCAGCATCATCAGATCGATGATCTGGGCCCCTGGGGGAAGAGAGGACGAGGTCAGAGGGGCAGGGGCGGCTGAGGGGGCGAGTGGCAACCGCAGCCCCAAGAGCTGGGTGCGGGGTCACCTGACCGGGAACGCTGGCCCCTCCCGGCTCTATAACTGGGTCCTCATCTCTAAACGGGCAGCCAGGCAGGCTCGCTGGGCACTCCAGGAGCCTGTTTGCACAGCGGCCTGGCAGCTGGAGGACTTGCTCCCGGCCGCCCTTTGGCTGTGGGCAGTGTGATTTTGTCAACCCACCAGGTGAAAACCAGAACCTCCACGCAGCCTCAAGTTGCTTATTCCTGATGCTGGTGGGCAGGGCCTCTACCTCCAGCGCGAGCTGCTTGCCTTCCGCGGCTCTGCCCTGCCTGCTGTCTGACGGCCCCGCAGCCTCCAGCCTCCGAGCTGGGCCGTGGACCCCCACCATCCTGTGGGGTCTCTGCCCCGGCCCCTGCCCAGCCTCTCCGAGCCCTGGCTCTGAGTCTGCCGTCACTGGGACCCAAGTGACAGCCAGACTAGGGCTGCAGCGCCTGCCTCCCACTCCGTCCCGGCCTTCTTTCCCTGCCTGTTTCCCCAGGACACTCAGTGCCTCTGCTAGGTGTGCACTGGCACTGCCTGGCCGCCCCCTCGGGGAGGGTGGGACATGGATGGACACTGTTTCCCCTTCAGATTGGATTCTTACTCTGTTGCCAATTTAAAGACAGTTTAACCCTGCTGAGCCCAGAGGAGGGGCTGGGGGCACCTGCAAGGGCCGGGCTGACACTGTTTCCTCTTTGTTGCCGATTTAGAGAGATGCTGTAAACACTGAGAAGCCATCCTGGGTGGGGAAGTCGCATTCCAGGCCTCTCTCCTGAATCACCTTTAGCTTTTATGAATCTTTCCTCTCCGTGCAGAAATGTTCCCCTTTTATGTGGAAATGGTCAGTCTTTCCTTTTTCCCCTTTTGTTTCTGCGCTTCGTATGTCACCTGGGTATTTTTTACTTTTAAGACTATATGTATTTTTCATGTGTTTTCTTCCAGTCCTTTTACAGCTTTAAACGTCTATGCTTCAGAGACTTCACTGGCAGTCCAGCGGTTAAGAATCCACCCTGCAGTGCAGGCAGCGTGGGCTCGGTCCCTAGTTGGGGGACTCAGATCCCACGTGCCGCAGAGCCACTGAGCCCGAGTGCCGCAACCAGAGGGCCGCATGCTGCGACGGAAGGGCCACCAAGACCTCAAAGACACGGCCGAGATCGACGCAGCCAAACGTGCACGCACACATGCTTACAAGTGTGCCTCAGACTGACCCAGGAAGTCATCCTGGCCTAAAACGAAGGTGGAGACCTAACCTGAGTGTTATCTGGACGGCGACCCATCGTCCCCGAGTCACAGTAACATGCTCTCTCTCCTTTGCAGACCCGGACAGTGAGACTCGGAGAGGAGAGGCACACACGGGGACCCTGCAGCCGGGACCCGCGCCCCCGGCGGCCTGCCCCCAGCCCCGCGGGCGCCGTGTCGCGAGGCTCCCGCATCTGCTGGCTCCCGGCTCTTCCTCCTCTTGGCAGGGGCCCAGCACCTCTCTTTGTCTGCTGTCTCGTCCTCAGCTGTTTATTTTTCTCTCGTCTCCGACACGGCTGGCTTTGTTGTTCCTCCTCTGCTGACATGGCCGTGTCGTCCTCCCGGGCTCTTCAGGGGGTGGTGAGTGAGTGGCCCCGCGCCCCCCAGGGACGGTGCTCAGCCCAGGTCGTCCCGAGGACGCTGGCAGCTTGCCACTGCTCCCTGTCCTCTCCCGGTCCTCTTGGCTTCCTCGGAGAAGCCTGGCCCACCTGCTCTCCGGGACGCTGCAGGGGCCCAGAGACTCAGGAATGCAGGCCCTGGCCAGCAGGCAGCTGGTGATGGAAAGAGTGGACGTTTGGACTCAGACAGCTGCGAGCTCGAGCCGTGGCTCTGCTTCCTGGTGTCCTGTGCCCGGACCTCCGCCTCCCGCCTGTGGGAAGGGGGTCTCCTCCTTGCGGGGCCGAGCTGAGGATCAGAGCTGGCGCGCAGCAGGCAGGACTCACAGGTGCACGTGCGGTCAGGAGCCGGGCCGCCAGCACAGACGCCAGGCTGGGGCAACTGGCAGCCATGGGCCCAGCTGTATGGCTCCTCGGCCGCATCAGAGGTAGGCCCGGGGTGGTCACAACCGCTGACTCCCAAAGATTCTACCCCACCCTCCTCAGGCCGAGTGTGGGCAGTCCGTGTGGGCTGAGCAGCGTCCTTCCCCAGGGGTCTGTGCCTGGGGCCGGCGACCGCTCCAGGGCTCCTGTGGGTCCGGCGGCACGGTGGGTCTACCGGACGCAGGGTCAGCGCGTAACTGACAGGATCTGTTTGGACCGCTGTGGCCCCTCGCTGGGCAGGATGTGTGTGTGTGTGTGTGTGTGTGTGTGCGCGCGCAGGAGGGAGCCCCCTTTGCAGGCCAGGTTCAAACAGTCCAGATCTCCTGCCCACCAGGGCATACACTGCTCCCGGCCACGGGCTGGCACTCGCCAGGGGCCCTGTGAAGGGCCTCCCAGACGCTGCTCAGAACCATTCCAAGTGGCTGGGACTCTTCTCCCTTGCCCGCCATGGAAGAACCATCCCAGCAGTGCATGTCCTAGGGTTCCTGTGCCTGAGGCGCTTCCCACGGTCCCTCACAAGGCACCTTCTGCAACCTCGCTGCCGTCCAGTGACTCCACCCGAGGCTCCCTGTGCGCAGAGGCACTCGCTGTGCTGGGAAACGCTCCTGATGGCGGCAGGACGCTGGCTTCCACTGCAGTTTTACACCGTGGATTGTTGGGCACCTACAGCCTTTCTTGAATATTTAACATCACCAGTTAAAGTTTTTTCTTTGTTTTCAATTCAATATTACTTCTTATTTAGGATGCCCATAGCTTTTGATTAAAACTCAAACTTGGGTTAATGATCTGGTTTTGCTAAAATGGTTAACATTTTATATTCAGTTTCTCCCGTTGAAAACTTCCCCCCCGCAAACAACATTACCCCCTCTTCATCCCAGAAGGAAAATTTCATCTCACAGAAAACATGTTAAATGCTGATCTTTGTTTTTCCTTACTTTTATTTCCGAAACGATTAAGATATATAATCTATGGAATTGGAAATTGTGATTTTTCTAAGTACTGAGAGACTTCAGCCCTGCTCTAATTGCTCTGCAAACCTTTGAAGGACTCTGCAGTCGCAGCAGCAGATGGGAAGCGCTGATAGGCCGACTAACATAGAGGGGCACTTGTGAGCGGCTAGGGGGACTGGTGCTCCCCACCCACTCGCTCCTTCTGGCCCCGCAGACTCAGAGTGATTTCCTACCCTGGGTTCATGGGAATCGGAAAGGACACTGTTTGCTTCATTCTGTGGAAATACTGGGGATTGAGAGAAAGACAAGACGGGTCAGTTATGTCACTTCCCGTCCCCGGATCAAAGTGCGGGGAAGAAACAGAGTGACCGGGGCTGGTGCCAGGCGCGGGTGGCTCCTGGCTCTGACCCGGCTTCCAGCGGGGCCCCTCGAGCCGCTGTGACCCTGGGACCCCTCAGAAGGCCCTGGTGTTGGCCGTGCCGAGCGCCTACTGTGGAGGCGGTGTGCGGCGCCAGAGGGAGGCTGCGGACGAAGCTGAGCGTCCAGGTCCCATCTGCAACAGCCCTTCTGGGCCTGGCAGTGTCCTCTCCCATCCCGAGGATCCCAGGAGGCAGCAGAGGCAGCTGGGCCGGGGTGGGACAACTCGAGCCTCCCCTCGCAGCCCCAGCCATGGCAAGGCACTCGGCGGCTCTGCAGACAGCAGGGAGCAGGCCCTCACTGTCAGGACCACACTCCTGGTCAACCAAGGGGAGGCTGGGGAGGCCGCCGTCTGCCCACTCAGGCCCACAGACTGATTAAGCTCTGCCCCAGCTCAAGCCTGTGCTGAAGGCTGTG
>NW_011492851.1:312064-312848 GCF_000754665.1 Bison bison bison | reverse complement strand
AGAGGACTGTGGGGGAGGCAGCTGGACTGGGGCTGGTCCCTGTTCAGAAGGACAGGCCGTGTGGTTGACGGGATCTTAAATGGAAGCATGAAAGCCTCTTTAAGAGAGTCTTTGAGGGTAGACCTTTAAGAGAACTTCTAGAGGCGGGGCTGATAAAGGTGGGGCACAGAGGGAGGTCTGGAGAGCAGGCGAGCCTGCGTCAGGGGGGTGTCCGAGTCACCCGGTGCCCCACCCACAGACACTGCCACCAGTACTGGGACTTACGTGTGTTTAAAGCCAGTCCTTTTTTTGGAACTCAAATGCACTTATATTAAATACAACTTTACATGGCTTCCCTGGTGCTTCCCTGGTGGCCAGAGGGTAAAGCATCTGCCTGTAATGCGGGAGACCCGGGTTCGATCCCTGGGTCGGGAAGATCCCCTGGAGAAGGCAATGGCACCCCACTCCAGTACTCTTGCCTGGAAAATCTCAGGGACGGAGGAGCCTGGTAGGCTACAGTCCATGGGGCCACAGAGTCGGACACGACTGAGTGCCTTCACTTCCCCTTTACGTGACAGTAAATGCATTAAACTCCCGGTAAGGGGAAGTTAACTGGGCTTCCCTGGCAGTCCAGTGGCTAAGAATCTGCCCTGCAATGCAAGGGACACACGCTTGATCTCTGGTCTGGGGTCTCCCTGGTGGCTCAGGCAGTAAAGCATCTGCCTGCAATGCGGGAGACCTGGGTTCGACCCCTGGGTCGGGAAGATCCCCTGGAAAAGGAAATGGCAGCCCACTCCAGTATTCA
>NW_011492851.1:311317-311811 GCF_000754665.1 Bison bison bison | reverse complement strand
GAGCCTAAGCGCACACGCCACGAGCACCGAAGCCCACGCGCCGGGAGCCTGCGCCACGACCAGAAGCCGCGCGCCGCAGCTAGAGAGAGCCTAAGTGCACACGCCACGAGCACCGAAGCCCACGCGCCGGGAGCCTGCGCCACGACCAGAAGCCGCGCGCCGCAGCTCGAGAGCCTGAGCGCGCCGACAGAGGCCCAGAGCACCACAAGAACAAGCAGCTAACAGGGAAGATAAACGACAAAGCGAAACACGGCCCTGCACAGTGGTCTGCTGCGACTCGAGGCGACTCTGTGAGCCCCAGGCCTGCTGTGCACGAGGGGGTTGGCAAGAGTGCGCGAAGGGCACGCTGGCCCTAACCGGCTGTCTCCCTGCAACAGAACGAGGGCTGATGACAGTCGGAAAAGGCGTGACCTTCAACCTCTCCAGGCAGGGGTGTTAAGCAGGCGCTGGGCTCACACCTTCTCCCTGCCTCTGTCTCCCCAGCTGCCCTGGAC
>NW_011492851.1:310399-310802 GCF_000754665.1 Bison bison bison | reverse complement strand
TCCGGGGTTCAGTGCACGGCGGGGGCCCCCAGGCAGAGCCGGCCCCGCCTGGCCCAGGGCCCCTCGGCCTGCATCCTCCTCAAGCGGCACCGGAAATAACTACTCCTGAAGACGCAGCCTGGGATCCCAAAGCAGAAACATCCCCGGGTTTTGGGCTGTGCTCCCCTCCCCATAGACAGGAGTGAGGGCAAGGCCTGCGGACACAGGTCGCCGCACGTAGGGGCGCACAGGCTCCCCCGGCGCCCTCCCTGCCTGCTCGGGGAGGCCTGCTCACGGAGCCCCGCTCTCCCACCCGCACACCGGGCTCACCGTCACCTGCAGGCCCCGGCCTGGCACGGCAGGTGCTGACCCCGAGGTTCCAGCCTCGCCGACCCCAGCCCTGGACGAACGCCCGTCCCGAGGT
>NW_011492851.1:308773-310299 GCF_000754665.1 Bison bison bison | reverse complement strand
GGAGGGATGTGGGGGATGCAGGGGATGTGGGGGACGGAGGGGCGCAGGGGATGGAGGGGCGCAGGGGACGCAGAGATGTAGGCACGCCGGGCTCCAGGGCCACCACGAGCCAGCGGTCCTGGCCGCGCTTGCTTCCCCCAGCTACTGTGTCATCGCCTACCTGGGGTAATCTTTTTAGCTGACTTTGCACAACAGTACGACTCCTGTTCAAGAGCAGCGAGAAGGAGCAGAAAATGGAATTTGAAATGTAGAAATAAAATAATTGTGGGCCATGAGCTATAATTTGATTTCATGCTTTACAAGGAAATGAAAGAAGGCTTCCTTAAAATGTGGGGTTTCTGCTCCCCCTCCTCCTCCCTGTAACCATTTTAGGATTTCCTCTCGCACCGAAGAGAAAATAGGATTGTGGAGAACGCTCGGCTCTCAAGTGTCACTGCCACTCAGGGGCCAGCTCGGTTTAACGTGAACTTCCCATTCTGGGTAAGAGGAAATTCTTCAATTAATAAACCGGGTGTGCGGAGGCCAGTCTTTAAGGTTTAATCAATTTCATCTGTACTTAGGATAAAAAGACTGACTATACTGCTTTTTTTTTTTCCTCGTTTTTCCTTCTTTAAAAAAATAATAAAATGAATGTTTTATTTTAAATTCTTTGAGGTTCGTATCTCCTGTTTCAGGAAATATTGTCTATTTCATGCAGTGAGTATGAAAACTCCCCCCTCCTTTTTGACTTTTGCTAAGGCTCTTTTGTCAAAAATAACTAAATTATCCCCTGCCCTCATATACTGTAACAGCTCGGGAGATGACACGAATTATACAGGATTTTGGCAGACACCTCGGAGGGGTGGGGGAGAGAGACAAATTGCCAAATATGGGTGGGAGAGCTCCGTGTGGACAGACACCGAGGCTGGACGTGGGAATGTGAGCCGGCAGCGCCCTCGCCACCGGGACGTCTGGGCCGGACAGCCTCAGCCAGCAGGCCGGGCCACGTGGTCCGCGGGCACCAGACGGTAGGGTGAGCCAGGCCGGCTCCCCGCAGGACCTGCTGAGAAGCCAGCAATGAAAGGATCCCCAGGACAGACAACTCCTGAGCCTTCACTGCCTGGACCCTGGATGCGCAGGGCCCGCTGGGATCGGGGTGGGGTTGTGGCCAGGCCCCGTGGCGACAAGTCTGCAGCTTGGCTCCGCTCACCAGCCAAACAGTGGGCCTGGTTCTTCATCTCCATGATGGGGGCAGGCCGCTGAGAGCTGCGAGTGCGTCGTGAGGTGTGTGCCTCACGGCGCCCTAGGGACGCGGAGCCCCCAACCCAGGGCCTCCCCGCACCCACGCGTGCCTGGGGAAGTGCTACTTTTAAGTCCATGCTTTTCACTAAAATTCTGCAAATCTGGGGCCCATCGTGGGGACGAGCCTGAAAGCCTCATCACTGCACCACGGCTGCACGGACCACAGGTCTGCACGCAGCTGGTCAGGCGTGCCAACAGCCCATCACCATGAGAGAAACCCGGGGCTCAGAAAAGCAGCTTCCGGG
>NW_011492851.1:306253-307224 GCF_000754665.1 Bison bison bison | reverse complement strand
CCCCCCGCCACTTGGAGCTGGTGGTGAGCAAGCCCCTCTGCAGGGAATGCAGATGACTGGGGGGCAGTGAGGGCCCTGAGCAGCCCGCCGTGAGCCGTGGACGGACTCCCGGCCTGGGGCGTGATGCCCCCTGGCACGCCGAGCGCCCATGTGCCAGAAACAGAAACGCGAGGGGAGGAGGGCGCAGGGTGGGCAGCCACGTCCAGGCAGGACGGCGCGCAGTGAGGACCAGGGCCAGATCTGCACAGGCTGCGCTCCGCGGGAGAAGACCCCCGGGACCCCAGTGACGGGGAGGAGGGGCCCTCGTGGGGCCTCGTGGGAGACGCGCTGAGACTCTGGGCGGGGCAGCAAGCAGCCCAGGCCGCAGGCCCCGCTGCCCCCCCCAGGGAAGGGGCCCCCACTCCGAGCACTGAGACGGCTGGGCCACGTTCTGAGAGCTCTGAGCGGCGGTGCTTGGTGCTGTGGCCTCAGACACAGGCAGCCCCTTCCAGAAACGGGGCCCCAGCCACAGCGAGCCCTGAGGCAGAGAAGGTACCGCGGGTGCAGGGCTGGGAGGGTGAGGCTGGCCAGGCTGCCCCGGGGAACAAGGTCGGAGCGTGCAGGGTCGCAGAGCCTGAGAGCGTGGTCTCAGGAATCTGTTTACTAGGGAAGCAGGAGAAAAAAAAGAAGGAAAGGGGGGGAAATCTACCATAAAAAGTCAGTAAAATCAGCAGAATTCCTTCATGAAAAGGGTGGAATTAGCATATGGCCTCAGCTGCCAAGTGAGGCCACTGAAGCAAGCAACGAAAATGAGTTCAAGACACAATCAGACGTTTTTCTGGACAGAGTCAGAGGGACTGAGCAGCGGCCGTCCCCCTTGGGGCCTCTCCCCTGACGCCTCCCTCCCAAGCTGCCCCCCAGCCACACTGGGCCCCTCTGTGCTCTGTACACAGCCCCCAGCGTGGCCCACCCCTGCCCTCAAGGAGCTCTCA
>NW_011492851.1:303399-305587 GCF_000754665.1 Bison bison bison | reverse complement strand
GGGCCCCGGTCCTGAGCGTCTCCCCAGGCCCTGGTCCTGAGCGTCTCCCCGCCCCTGCGCCCCGGTTCTGAGCATCAACCCCGAGCCCCGGTCCTGAGCGTCTCCCCAGGCCCTGGTCCTGAGCGTCTCCCGTTGGCCCCGGTCCTGAGTGTCTCCTTGCCCCTGCGCCCTGGTCCTGAGCGTCTCCCCACCCCTGGGCCCCGGTCCTGAGCGTCTCCCCGACCCTGGGCCCTGGTCCTGAGTGTCTCCTCGAACCTGGCCCCTACACCCACGAGTCAGAGCCCACTCTGCAGCCTCTTACACCCAGGCGGCGAGCTCTCAGACTCAAGCCGGGAGTGACGGGGCACAGCACCCTGTGCAAAGACCCAGGGAGGGAGATGACGCCCCGCAGCATCCACCAGGGCTCCTCGACGCCAGGCTGTCTCGGGGTCAGGCCCCGGTCACCCCCGCCCCAGGGCAAGGTCTCTGAGAACAGAACCCGGGGCTGGCGGCCGATTACAATGCTACCATGCAGGACACAAACCCGGACAGCTGAGGAAGAGACGCGCGGGACACACACGCCCCCGCCTCCCCTAGGGCTCAGGGCACCTCGCCTGCCATCAACCTCTGTACCAGCTACAAAGCCCTGCGGAGCCCTGGGCCCAGACTTCTGCTGGGCTCTCACTCCTTGGGCGTGAGTGATTCAGACCCTGGCCACGGGACTGAACTCAGTCCGCTTGCCCCTGACCTCAGGCAGGGGCAGAGGTCAGGCAGTCAGGATGCTGTCTCTGGCCCAGAGCTGGTCCCTAGTCATGCCGCTGGCCTCCATCTCCCCCAGCAAGAGCTCAGACGAGGCCCAGGGGTCGACCACGACCACCGGGCATTCCCAGGTGTCGGGGGCTCTGTCCCGGGATCCCAGGATGAGACCGGATGCCTTGCTGGACTCCAATAAGGCTGCGCAGTCCGCACACCACTGCCCCCACACCTGCTGATGGGGCCGTCCCCTCTGATGACTGCTCTGAAGAGCAGTAGGAAACACAGGCAGAAGCCCCGGGAGCGCTCCGTACCTGGCGGGCGCACTCCTCTGGGCGGGGCGGGCAGGGTGGCCGGCAGGACGAGGGGCACGTGGAGCTGCTGCGTGAGCCTCCAGAGCCCATGTGGTTCAGAGACAAGACTCCTGGCCCAGAACTCCAAAAGCACGCCCTGAAAATTCAGATCAAGGTCCTCAGCAGGGAAGACACCATGTCAGATGCTCACAGGTGGGGGCTGCCCGGGGGCCCAGCAGCTGAGACTCTGAGCTCCCCGTGCGGGGGGCCTGGGCTCGACCCTGCTCAAGGAGCAAGACCCCACAAGCTGCACCTGAAGGGTCCACACGCCGCGACCAAGGCCCGCACGGCCGCGAGATGCAACAGAACAGACACCCGTGCTCGGCGTCCTCCGCGACCAGACTCCCCACTGCCCCCTTGTCCTCTCCTCTATTTTGAGGATCAGATTCTCAAAACACATAAATGACTGGGGCGGGGACAGACTTTAAAAAAAATAACCGGTGAGGAATAAAATCACATACACCAACTCCCAGGAAGCATTACCAAGCTTTGTGGGCACAGCGGGAGGCCGAGGGGATGGTCTGTGCGGCAGACACCACTCGCCTCGGGGGGCCCGGACCCCCTGAACCCCCTACACGGGTACCGAGGGCCCGAGGCGGCGAGTCAGGCAGGCTCCCGGAGGCCCGTGGAGCCGTAGTGAGTCGAGGGAGTGGCCGGCGGGGCCTGCTGCTCTGCCCACCACCAGCTCCTTCACAGCAGCCTCCCCGCTTCCCTCTGTGAGCCTCTAGGCCCCCTCGGCTGACGGGAGGGGAGAGGGTCCCAGCCTCCTTAGGAAGGAGGGCACAGGGAAGGCCCCAAACCAGAAAACGCACGGCACCCTGACGTGGAGAGCGGCCAGCTGGGTGCCGGGGGAGGGGGCTCTGCCCCAGCACATGTGCTCCGGGCCCCTGAGGCCCCCGGCCCAGCACCACGCCCAGCAGAGCTGGGAGGATGGACGGACCAGAACAGACGTGCTGAGCCCGGACGCGGGCCCTGCGCTTGGCCGGGGGCCTGCCCATCTCCCGTCTGAGAGCAAGGAGAACAGAAACTGTCCTGAGCTACAGCTGGTGTCTGGGCCGCTTCATCAGGCGTGTGAGACACGGAGCCGATTATTTTTCTGGTAA
>NW_011492851.1:301564-303299 GCF_000754665.1 Bison bison bison | reverse complement strand
TTTTTCTGGTAACAACGAAAGCAGAAAGGCTGAGAGCACGGAGTCTGTCCCCAGCTGTTCCTGGAGTGGTTCTCACAGGCGCGCCTGGGTCGGGGCCAGGCGGCACAGAGGTCTGTTCGGGCAGCCGCTGTGGAGGGGCTTCGTCTTTCACTCTCCTCTGGATGTCAGGGCTGTGAGTCACGCAAAGCACATCCGTGCAGGGCGTCCTCCTTGGCCCTCAGCGCCTCGTGCAGAGAGCCCCGTAAGAGCGACGTGGGATAAGAGAAAGCGTGCATGCGCTGTGCCCCTGCCACAGCTCTCTGCCCCTCCCGGGAGGGGACCCCACCCCTGCTTGCCCCGCTGGCCAAGCTCTGCAGCTGCCCCGAGCCCCAACGCCCTGGGTGATTTTCTACTTTCCTCTTCCTGTGCTGTTTCCCAAAACTGGGACAAGAAAACGTACTTTACGACAACTGCAAATGCTTCATAACAAAAGCGACGACCTGCTAAGACGTCAGCGTGAAGCTGCTTGGCTACGTTTTACCCGCTCAGAGTCCACCGCAGAGGGCTCCCTCAGCCACGCCAGGGACCTGAGGGCGGTTTTCAGGACGCTGCCAGTGGGGACAGCCTGCCCCTGCCTCCGGAAAAGCTTCCAGCCTCAGTGCCCAGCCCTGCAGCCCAGCAGCAGCCACAGCCAGTGGGAGTACTGGGCCGGCTCTGAGCGTGGCCCAGCCAGCACCTGCCTGTGACCCTGGCTTCTGGAGGCAGCACACAGGGCCCTGGTGAGCGCTCCCGGGAGGTGGGGTGAGCGGGCTGGGTGCCAGGGAGGAGAGGTATGGGGAGACCCCTGTGCAAGCCTGAGGGGGCTGCCTGGTGGGGGGCTCCCTGGGCTCCCCTGGACTGGGGCGGGAGGAAGGCCTGTGAGGACCACCCGCTGCTCCAGCGGGAGCTCAGGACGCCCAGCCCGAGCGCAGCGCTGGATCTGGAGCTGATTCCCAGCCCCTGGCCTGCGGTGGACACGACACGCCCCAGTGCAAGTGGGGCCTGGTGACCGGCCAACCTTTGATGTCCCTCCAGGCCACAACTGGCCAGGTCCTCAGATTTGTTTATTTTTCCTGTATAACTTTTGCAATGTTTCAACTAAACAGACAGTTTTTATCAACAATTCCCAGAGCAAGAAAAATAGCCGAATGCTTGGTTTGTAACGGAAGTCAGGAGCTCTGCGGGGCTGGCGGCCGTGAGAACAGCTGCCGCTCTGAGGGGCTGGAGACCCACACGGGGCCCCCGCACCCTGGCCGCCAGCCGCCCAGGGCGCCTCTATCCGCCGGGACCCTGGTCCCAGCTCAGCCCCCAAACGTGGCAGGAACCCCAGGCCCAGCACCAGGCACAGGCTGGGCCCGGCTGGCTGCTCGGTCTGTCCTGTGTCTTCAGCTGGGGGCGCTGACTGGCAAAAAGGAGCCGTGCTGAGCGCCCCGGGCGGCTCCAGAACCACACAGAGGCAGCGGCCAGAGGCAGGCCTGGATCCAGCTGTGCCTGAGTCCGGGCCACAAACCACGCTGGTTCCAAGCAGCAGTTTGGGCGGAATTTCCGCCCTTAGCAAATGAAGACTACACACCAGCAGGCTTCACCGAATCTCCTCCCCTCAGCATCCTGCCTCTGACCTTCCAGGGCGTTTTCCAAGCAACCCCAGCACCAGTTTGTACACTCGCCTCAGCTGACCCACGGGGGCCGCACAGAGCACATCCCCGGCCCTGAGCTC
>NW_011492851.1:300579-301464 GCF_000754665.1 Bison bison bison | reverse complement strand
ACCCAACCCCCCGGGAAGGCCCTGTGGCCTCGCTGTGCCTGGTCCCGTCCTAAATGCAGCGGCCTCACCCCTCCCCACTAGGGCCTGAGCCAGCTGGACATCAGACCAGGAGCCCGCTGGGTGTTCTGAAGCCTGGCCACAGGGAGCGTCCACTGTGCGTCTGCGTGCAGCGGCCGCGGCGTGGGGCTGGAGTTTGTGCAGAGCCTCGCCACCACCGGGCCCTCACGCCCCAACACCCCACCTTCCGCCTCGGTTCTCCACCTGCCCGGACCCCATCCCACCGTCCCCAGGCCTCCGTGACAGGCGTCACCACGCGGCCGCCTCCTCCTCCGAGACTGGGGAGCTGCTCCCTGCTGACCACACGCCTTCTCAAAGGCACCTGACTTACAGCCCTCAGGAGACCCAGAGCCCGGCAGCCCCCAGCCTCCCCCCGGAAACAAGGGCCCTCGGGGAGCCCCACTGCTGACAGCACCCTGCGGACACTCTGGGGTCCCCTGACAGCCGCGGCTCTGTGCTCGGTCACGGCCCGCAGAGAAAACAGTCTCGAAGGAGCTGTCACAGGCTGAGGCAGAATTTTGCTTAGATGCCTCATTTGACGTAACTGAGAAAGCTGAAACTTAAATCTCATATCGTATTTCTAACCAACTTATGTTATATCAGTGATCTGTTACCGAATGATTTGTCTTAGGTCGAATTTTTTTCTTGTCAAATCGCAGTAAAATTTAAGGATGATCCAGAAATGCCAAGTCAGCAGGGCCCGTGGGGCGTGCAGGCGTGCCGCGCTGCACAGCGCCTCCCCCACGCCGCGCCCTCCAGGCCAGCACACACGTATTCACGCACACACCTCCCGCCTCGCCCGCAGCTCCAGCGAGAGTACAGAGGGAG
>NW_011492851.1:298578-300366 GCF_000754665.1 Bison bison bison | reverse complement strand
AGGGAGCGGCGTGTCCGCAGCCTCAGCGGTAGGTAAGACAGGGACAGGCTAGGAAGACTCTTCTGCTGTTGTGACGAGTCGCGACACTGACTTGGGGTCTGGAGATGAGCTCAGCCCCCGGCAGAGAGGGGGCCTCCCCTTCAGCC
Organism: Bison bison bison; assembly: GCF_000754665.1. Classification (NCBI taxonomy): domain Eukaryota; kingdom Metazoa; phylum Chordata; class Mammalia; order Artiodactyla; family Bovidae; genus Bison; species Bison bison. The sequence continues at coordinate 300,220 of NW_011492851.1, read as the reverse complement.
CTTCCTCCGGGGCCTGAAAAGGATGTAGACAGCGTTCGAGGCTGGTGGCTGGTCACGCACACGGGGACCTTCTGCCTGCCCTGGGGCCCAAGGGGGCCACTAACATGGGGCTGCAGATTCTGGCCAGAGGAAGGACCCAATGCCGCCTGGGTCCCCAGGCAGCCCCCAGAGGGGCGCCCAGAACGCCTCGCATGGCACGGGCCACGGCACTGAGTGCCGGAGGGACTCGTGCTGTGCACGCTCCCGAGGCTGCACGGTGAGCTGTGCGGGATCATCACGTCACCCTGAAGAGGAGGACGCAGGTGCGGTCCAGGTGCTGCCCTCGGGCCCCCGCCCCCGGGTGCCGCACAGCCAGGAGGCTCACGAGCACAGCCGTACTTAGGAGGCACGGGGCTGCCGGAGGGCTGGCGGAGCTCCGGCCCCTGAAGTCATCAGCGCGCCTCCCACTCCTGGCAGGTCCTCCCTACAGACGGTCATCCCGGCCACGCAGGTGAAGCCAGATCTGCGGGGCGAGACTCGGAGAAAATCAGGTCAAAGGGTAACAGAGCCTCTAGAAGAGTGAGAGTTTCAGAAAAGTAGAAGCGTGTTCGCGGGCCTCTCCGGCATTAGTGAGTGTGGGAGAGCTGCTGGCCACTTAATGGTCTAATAAAACGTTTACAGGCCAAGCTGCTCGCAGACAAAGGCCGCCTGAGACCAGAGCACCCTGTGCCAGGGTCTGGGGCCTTTGATCAGGCAGATTTCACTGCAGTGGCAGGAATGCACCTCTAACAATAGTAAAAACTAACAACAAAGTCGTGTGCAGAGAAGATGAAGATCGCCAGGGTGCACTGTGAACAGCTCGAGTCTGGGATCACAGTGGTGACCAAATGATCAACAGCAAACCGCCCCACGCCGGGACAGCCTCGAACTCTCGTCCCTGAGCACCTCCACGCCCCCCTAGGGTGCCTCGTTCACCCAGTGACCAGAAACGTCCTAACGGGACAACCCTGACCGCACAGGACAAAGGTTCATTCCTCCACAGCTCTGTGGTGGTGGCTGGGGTGAGACCTGCGTCCCACTCATTTTTGCACAGTGCTTCTGTGGTTTCAACCCACACTCTCCCCCGACCTGCCCGAGGCGTGGCTGGAGAGTGGTAAAAACTCAGCCACCGAGGAGGGCTCACGTTGGCACTCGGAGAGGGGACATCTTCCTGTGTCCCCTACCACGGGGTCAGAGGCTGGCTCACAGTGGGCACGCAGTAAAGCCAGGATGAACAGGGGAGAGGTGACTAAGCTTTTCAATCCCAAGTCTGCAGACCCCGGTATGTGAGCTGGTGTGCCAGGGCAGAGAAAGGGGGTACATGTGGTCCTGAGAGCTTAGACACGGCCTTCATTTCCGTGATGGTTCAGTTCAGTTCATTCAGCCACCCACTCATGTTCAACTCTGTGACCCCGTGGACCGCGGCACGCCAGGCCTCCCTGTCCATCACCAACTCCTGGAGCTCACTCAAACTCATTTCCATTGAGTCGGTGATGCCATCCAACCATCTCATCCTCTGTCGTCCCCTTCTCTTCCTGCCTTCAATATTTTCCAGCATCAGGGTCTTTTCCAATGAGTCAGTTCTTTGCATCAGGTGGCCAAAGTACTGGGGTTTCAGCTTCAG
>NW_011492851.1:295368-297730 GCF_000754665.1 Bison bison bison | reverse complement strand
GGAGCCCGCTGGGACCGACTGTGTCCCCAGGTCACGCGTGGGGAGCCCAGGCTCTAGAACGAGCAGGACCAGGGAGTCACTGCCGGCTTCTGAGCACACGTCTCTGAGCCGAGGCGCGTCCGCTGTCCCCCGAGTTCACACGATGGGACGCCTGCGGGCGTGAAACCACGATGCTTAGAGCACGTGATTAATGGTGTGGGGAACACTGCCTAGAATACAATGGTGAAGTTTTAAAAGCCGCAGAAAAAACGTACATAAAATTTATAATTTCCACCATGTCAGCTAGATGATGACTTTCTTCCTTATAATTTTGCCTACTATCCAAATTTTCTAAAATAGGTCTGTATTAGTTTCACAGTCAGAAAACAATGGCTTTGTATTTGAGACTGTATAAAGGGCCTCTGTGTTCCCGCGTCAGAGCACACATCCCACCCACACACCCCGTGTGCCCAGAAGCGCCCTCCTGCTCCACAGACCCCACACGCGCAGGAGGGCCACAGACCCAGCACAGGGCCACCTGTGCGTGTGTCCATCGCGCAGTCCACCACGAGGGGTAGTTCCGTCTGGCTCCGGACTTTGTCTTTATGAGCCATTTGGGATCACGGAGGTCAGGAGACAATCACTGTGAAGGGGCTGCTTCCTCACCTTTCTGCCTGGGCACCGACCCTCACACAAGCCGGCCGAGCGGCACCCTCCCTGCCGGCTCCAGCACAGAGCCACCCATGGGGAGGGCTGCCCACTCTCCAGCCCCACACAGGCAGCCCGTGGCCCAGGCTGCCTCCGCAGGCCTGGCGTCCCCGGCCCTGCTGGGAGTCCTGCACCTCTTGCTGGGGAGACAGGCCAGAGCTACCCCCTACCAGCCCAGTTTGGCTCTCTGGCCACTGTGGGGACCCCACCTCACAGCAAGTCCTTGCAGCAGACCCCTGGCTCTGCCCTCTGCCCAGCCCCCAGCCCAGCTTCCAGGGCCAGAGCGAAGTTTCGGCCATCTTTGAGAACCAACGGCTTCCTGCACCTGCAGCTCTGCCTGAGAGGCGCCTTCTGCGGCTGAGGATGGAGGGCCTCCATCCCCCCAGACGGCAGAGCTGGCAGTGACCGCGGCTCCGAGGGCTTTGGGATGCTCCTTCTTTTGCTGTCACCAAACATGGTGCTCAGCAAGACCCAGGCTTGGCTCTCTTTTCTGAGGCAGCAGAGTCACAAGCCCCCGAGTGCACGGCAGCTACTTCTGTGAAATCTGCCCTCTTCATCGCACGGAGTTAACCCTGGGAGAATTTCTAGCCCCGCACTGTGATGGCGAGTCAGCTGTGTTTTGGTTATCTCAGAGAAGGAAAAATAATATTTTAAATGCTTTAGTAGTTAAACAAATATGAGGAAGGCAGATTTCCTTCATGTTTCCTCAACAAAAGCCACAGAACAGCCTGGCCCCAAAAGCTGAAAATGCGTTTAGAGTAAAGGAAGAGCCCCAAACTGCCAACAGACGCAGAGCAAAGACCACGCGAGGCGCCGCCCTGCCAAGCAGGCCCTGTGCACGGCTCAGCCCAGGTACCTGGGTGGGGAGGACGGGCCGACTGATGAGAAGCCCCGCCTTCATCACGGCCAGGTGACCGACGCCCTGCCCCCGGAAGTCGGCCGCTGGACCGATGTCTGACATCTCTTTCCACATGTGCCTGCGTCTCGGGAGCCGGGCACTACTGAGCCCGGTGGGAGCGGAATTCCCGGCTCCACGGCTTCACGTCATGTTACATTTAACGGGTGTTTTCCTGCTTTAAATCCCTCTGTCAACACCGTTTCCAGGAAAGGCAGCACAGGGGCCTCGGTTGCCCACCGGGCGGCTGCTGTGGGAGGCGACGCCGTCTCTGAGCACACGGCTCTGGCTCATGTCGATGTTTCCTAGAAGGTGAATTACGAAATCACAAATAGAATTTATTTAAGGCTCTAGAGAGATTTTCCACAATCAGCCCCCAGAAAGGCTGGGCCAAGCCAACTTTCTAGTAAGTGCTGCTGAGTGGAGCGCAGTCCCCGCCACCCTGAAGGTGTCTGAGGCTCGGCCCGGAGTGGCTGTGTCCATCCTGCAGGGAGAGGAGACGAGGCCACTGGCTGGCAGAGGGGCTGCCAGTGGGGAGGGACCGGGGAGGCACGTGGGCAGCCCTGCAGGGCTGGGAGCGGTTGCCCGCCCAGCCTGCCCCACCTGGATGGCGCCTGTCCCCTGCCCACCCCCCAGCCCCCCCCACTCCCCAAGGAGAAATCTTCTTCCTTTAGAAAATGGGCATCCCTGCGACGCTCTCCTTGCAGGGAGGCTGTCCTCCCATGGGAGGAGAGGGGCCCTGCCAACAGGTGGGCGAGGCTGGAGGGGCGGCTCCCGGGC
>NW_011492851.1:294582-294963 GCF_000754665.1 Bison bison bison | reverse complement strand
GGGAGGGGCTGCGGGCAGCCTGCCCTGCTCTACGGGCGAAACGTACAAGGATGCTTGGAAATAGTCAATTAGATGTGATTCTGTGGAATAATAATGCCAAAGGTCGGGGTGGAACGCATTAGCCATGCATTCCAAATACCTGATCCCCGGCCTGGCCTGCAAGGCAGATACTCTCCCATCCAGTACAAAGGGTCAACAACGGCACTGCGCCAAGCTTCCGCCCAGGGCCACGTGGCAGCTCGCCAGGAACCCAAGGGCCGCACCCGACTGGCAGAAGCAGTGACTGGGGCCCCTTTCATCTGCCCCACGACAAAGGGCCGCGAGGTGACCTCAGCCTTGCCCTACTGCGCCCCACGCCGCCCTGCTCCGGCACCCCCCAGT
>NW_011492851.1:285617-294417 GCF_000754665.1 Bison bison bison | reverse complement strand
GAAAGCAGGGGCAGAGTGTGACTCAGCCCTGCCTCTCCTAAGTATAAACCCAAGAGAGCGGAAACATACGCCCACACAAACACCTGAACACAAATGTCCACGATGACTCATAACCACTGAAAACTGAAAACCACTCAGATGCCCTCAGACGATGGACACCAGAGCGCTTCCTATTCAAGCTACGGGACGTTCTCCGGCCACAAAAGGAAAAGCAGCAAGGCTCCTGCCGCGAGGTGGACAAGCCCCCAGAGCACTCTGCTCAGCGAACAACCGACCCAGAGGGCCACGTATCACATAGGATTCCGTTTACACAGGACGTCTGGCAGAGGCACCTCCAGGGACAGAGGACGCTGTACTGAGCAGCTGCCAAAGGCAAGGGGAGCGGGGTGGGCTGACGGTGCAGGGCCGGGGTCTCCTACTGGGGGAGGGACTATCCTGACGGTGGTGGTGCTGACACGCACACGATTCCGTGAATACCAAACACCCCTGAGTCGATACTTTACACAGCTGAATTATACGGTACATGAATTAAGTCTCAATAAAGCTGTTATAAAACCAGTTTTCAAAAATATATACCTACCATACAAAGGAATGTTCTATTACAAATTAAAGATGTCCGCCTCGTATCATTAAGTAAAAAGGAGTTACTTATGAAGTACTTCAATTACCAAATTATGAATACATTTTAAAAAATTACCCATAGAAAGGTAATTCTACACAAATAAAAATACACCAGACATCATGTAATGACACAGCAGGGACGTGGCATTACCTATACTCACACTAAACGGGAAAAAATTAAAAGTTTATAAGTAAAGGTTCATGAATAACTTTTACAAAAAGTTATTGATCGCCTCAGTCAGTTCAGATCAGCTTACATCTAAACTCCCAAAAAGACACTTTGAACTTCTAGAGGCTGTGGAATTTGGGCATCACGTGTTAGAAGTGGTGGATCCGCCTTGCACAGCACACAGCCGCAGTGGCTCAGCCGTGCACCCAAGCATCTCAGAGGGGAGTGGGACAGAGCAGACCACACGCTCCCCAGTGTCCCCGAGAGACGCCGCCAGCTCCAGACACACGCGGCGAGTCCCACACAGCGACTTCCGTGAGAGGTGAGGAAGCAGACAGCCTGCTCTCCGCGCAGCCCAGCACGACGCCGCCACGGACAGCGCTGACAAAGGCCAAGCAGTAACACGGGCGGGAGCTGCTGAGCGTCAGCCAGAGAGACGCTTGTAAACACACGCAGGCTGGCACGCACAGCTGTGTGTTCACGCACTTAATCTATGTTTGGAAAACTGGAAGAACATACAGACAACGGAGCGTTACTCAGCAGTAAAAAGGAAGGAAATTTTGCCCCACACTGCAGCAGGGATGAGACCGGAGGACAGAGCTCAGTGGCTGAGCCTGTCAGGAAGGCTGTGTCCACAGCTCCTGGGGGACTCTGCTTCCATGAGGTCCTGAGAGAGGCCGGGGCACAGAGACACCCGACACAGCGCGTCCTCGAGCAGCCTCGGTGTGCGCCCCCCACCCCGTCCCTGCCCAGCCTCCAGCCCGTCTCTGCCACAGGCGACAGAGGGCAGGAAGCGACTCAGGTGGGGTCAGAAGCTCAAATTCCCCTCCAGTAGTTTTAGGAATTGGCCAGGTAAGAAGAAAACAGCCAAGAGCTGCGGGGCACCTGCTTGGAGCTGCGCCCCTGGGGGTGCTGACGACACACAGGGGCTGCGTGCTGCCTCCCCGGTTACAGACGTGGAAACAGGTGGCGGGAGACGGCGCGTCTGTCCCAGGTCACGCTCCCAGGAAGCCAAACTCCGGAGCTTTCCTTGGTCCCTGGAAGGCATGACCGTCTCCGGATCGAACGTGCACGCACCGAGCTCCAGCTGTACCAGCGGCAGAAGGCAGAGTGGACATCAGACCTGTGGGCAGGCGGGAGGCTGGCAGAGCCCAGAGGCCAAGCCCGTGGGCTCTGGGGCGACAGTGTGACATCAGATGCCCACGCCACCACTATCAGAGGTCGGCCCTCCACAGGGACCTCACTGAAGTCACTCAGAGGAAAGGGGCCTGGGCTTTATCGGGACCAGATAAGACAACAAAGGTCAGGCCAGAGGATTTACGGCAGTGCTGACCGACAGCGGGAGGCGCGGGCTGGAGCGTCTCCCCTTTTCCTTACAGCAGCCTCATGGGGAGAGGTTATGAGCCCCATTTTCACTTGAGACCCAGCTGAAGCTCAGAAAGCTTAAACAGTAGCCTGACGTCCCTCAGAGAGTGGACCCAGAACTTAAGCCTGGGTCGGCGGGATTCCAAAGGTGGAGATGAGAGACCACACACAGGGTGAGTGGAAAGAGAGGCCTTCTGCTGCTCCTTGCATCAGCCACTCACCTGAGACGTGACCCCTGGAGGCGGGCTGGGGCAGCAGCACGACAGGAGGGTGTGGTGGGGTTGCCACCAGGCAGGGCCCAGGACCCACGCGCACAGGGGCAGAGGGCACCCCGATCCACACCCCGGGACCCGTGCATAGAGGCAGAGGGCACCCCGATTCCACACCCCAGAACCCACACGCACAGAGGCAGAGGGCACCCCGATTCCACACCCCGGGACCTGTGCACAGGGGCAGAGGGCACCCCAGTTCCACACCCCGGCACCCGCACACAGAGGTAGAGGGCACCCTGATTCCACACCCTGGGACCCATGCGCACAGGAGCAGAGGGCACCCCGATTCCACACCCCGGGACCCACGCACAGAGGCAGAGGGCATCCCGATCCACACCCCAGGACACATGCACAGAGGCAGAGGGCACCCCGATACCACACCCTGGGCCCCATGCGCACAAGGGCAGAGGGCACCCCAATTTCACGCGAGACAGTGTGCAGCGTCACCCCAGGGCAGCTCCCAGACATGAGGCCACAGGACACCCTGCCCTCGCATCCTCCAGGCCCCGTGTGCTTCCCTCCACGGGTGTGAGGCGCCTAAAGGAACACAGAGCACTTTTCATAAAACTTCTGGATCGGTCTCTTTCCCACTGTATAGTGTGGGGCACCCTCTGAGTCGTCTCTTCTTCACTTATTACAAAGCAACAGCAAACACAAGCTTTCCTCCCCGAAATCTTGCAGGGATCAGTGGGGACCGCGTAGCGGAGCAGGGACTCGGCCGCAGCTTTGTGACCATCAGCCGCCGTCCGCAAACTCAACTGACAAACCAGAAAGGAGTCGACCACGCTGGCCCCGCAGTGCTCACAGTCACCTCTCACTCCCGGGCCCTTCCTGAGGGTAGGGAGCCGCCGCCCCCCACGCCGGGCCGGGTCGGGGTCCACGGGACAGGCTGTGCCGGGCCAGCACACTGCTCCAGGACAGACGTGTCAGAGGAGACGCTTCCCACGCTGCCGCAGGCTCACTGGCTGCCGCCGGGCTCCCTTCCATTTTACATCAAGGCTCTTGTTTTGCTCTGTGCGTGTGTTTTTGCCCCCTTAAATCTGAAATCGGGCTGGAGGCTTGCGGGAGGACCCCTTGAGAGCCGAGGACCATGGCTGGAAACACAGCAGAGTGCTCAGAAGGCGCACCGTCCGCCAAGCGCGTGATCTGCTGGGAGGAACGTCGGCTGGAGCGCGAGTCCTGGTGGATGGCGGCAGACGAGCGGGCAGACGCAGCGTGCGCTCCGCACGGCAAGGGCTGGGGCTGCAACGTGACCGCCGTCCCGGCCAGCACTGCACCCTTCATCTGCAGCAGAAAGGGCCTGGAGGGAGCCCTGCGGCCTGGTGCCAGGGAGGGCCCACCCCCCACGTGTGCCCGGACCGCGGCCCGCGTCTCCCACGTGAAGGACGTGGCGGGCCGGCCGTGAGTTCCAGGGCTGTGTCCTCAAGTGCCCCCACGTGGCCGGGGCTGCATGCTTTGAGGGGAGCTCAGGCCCTGGAAAGGGAAGAATGACCTTCAATCAGGTCCCAGTTAGGCAGACGGTCAGGTTGGAGCTTCCAGAAGGAGAGGAGCTCCACGGAAAACGGAACTGAAGGCCGTTGCCACCCTGGGAGCCCTTCTTCTCCTCGTTTTGCTTTAAAGTTGCAGGTGGCTGCGATAGACTGAAGCGTCCTGCTGTGCCCGGCCTCCCGTCCGCCCGCGAGCATCAGGCTGCAATGCGGAGCAGCGACCCGCCAGCTCCCCGAGCCGCGGCGGCTGCGCCCCCAGCTCCAGCCCTGTCACAGGCCTCCCCTCCCAGCCCAGTTCAGCAGCATCTCAGCAGCAGGGCGGAGGGCGGGGTTGCGGGCCACCCGCCGTGTCAGCTGCCTGGGCACACGCTCCTCCTCACCCCGCTGCAAGGCCTCACTTTCCCGTTTTAAAGACAGGACTAGGATGAGGGACGCTGACCCCGGACTGCACAGCCTCGTGTGCAAGGCTCAGTGTCCACGAGAAACACACTTTGTGCCGGTTGGGAGGCGGGTGTGAGGGGCTGCCTTGGACAGGGGCTGGGGCTGATCCGGGAAGCAGCCGGGCCATCAGGCTCAGGAAACCACAGCAGCTGAGGCGCCGGGCCAGGTTAGAGGATGCAGAGGTGGAATCACACTCGGCCTTAAAGGACGAAGCAAGTTCAGGTGCTCAGACCACCTCAGTTTTTTTTATGACAAAGAAAATGAAGTTTTCTCCCAACCTATATAAGCAAAACCAAAACAACAGCCTCCCCCGCAAACCCAGGCTTCCTCTATGCCACATGTCATGCAGATAAGAGAGCTATTTTTCCCCGTTTAACGCAATTATTCCATCGTGTGCGTTTTACTGGTTAAACTCTGCAATTTGAAGTCGTCACTCTTAGATGGGAACCTCAAACAACAGGTTTTATCTACCTCCTGAAAAGTGTGGATCATAGGGAAGGATTTTTTTGTCCTGATAAGACAGTCATCTACCTTGCTGACTCAAATGCGCTCGCATATTAATTTGCTTCAGACACCCCCAAACCCTGCTGAACTGGCTAAACTGTGGGCCAAATTCAATAACACAGCAGCCTCATTCAATGCCTCATGAAGATAACTCTGCATGTTTAATTTAGAAGTACCGATCGCTTTTCAGTGAAGTGCTAACGCCAGCCAGCCCCTCTGCGCGGCCCAGGGCTGACAGGCACACTGCAGACCAGGTCTGAACGCTTCGGACGACGAGCTGCACAGCCCACGTCTCCTCCGAGTGGTGTCTGTTCGTCCAAATCACCGAACTCAGAAACATGCCCTGCTAGGTTAATTTCCCTGACGTACAGGCAATGAGATCAAGCTTCAGATACACAAATATTATCTGGGCCGATTATATCTGATTAGCAAGAAATACTCAGTCCTCCGGCCAACGTGAATGCCCAGCTACTCAGCTGAACTGACCTAAGGCGTTTTTTTCTTTCTCTTCGGCAACTGTGTTCCATGTTTGACCCCTCAAATTTATTTTAAGTAGGTTTGCAAACAGCTTCCTCTCCCGCTCCTCCCCCGCGCCGCCGGCATCTCACATTTCTTGCGCACAGAACATGTTTTGTTCACCCTGGGAAGCGGCACTTGGGGAAACGGAGAGACTGCCTCAGTCAAGTCGGAATCAGAAATAGGCCCCATTCATCCCAGAGACTCAAACGGGACCAAGGGCTTCCTTCCCTTTCACTGGAACAAGTCGGTATGCACACTGGCGTCCCCCAGAACTGGGATTCATGGCTGCCCTTCCAGGCTGTGAAAGCAGGTCTCCCTCCCGGCCGCGAGGTGCAAATGCCCGCAAACACAGGCACACTCCCTGCGCGGCTTCCCGTGCACCGGGCCAAAATGCACAGCGGCATCTTCTCTCGCGGAGACCCACGCTGGTTCAGCAGGTGTTTTTCCAGGAAAATAACAACTCCAGTAACAACAGCAGGGGTTGGGAGATTCAGCATAAGAAGGCAGAGGTATCGGTGAGAAGCGGTTTCTGGGCCTGGTAAAGAAAGGAGGTCTGGGAGCCTCACGGTAGCGGAGCGGGAGGCCAGCCTCGCTCGGCTCGGGTCCTGGGCTTCTGGGCTCACAGACGTTCCTCGGGAAAGACTCCGGGAAGCTGCACGGTGAGTGAGCTTCACGGGAAAGCTCGTGTGTCTCTGAACTGGGAGTCTGTGTGCTGCCTTTACCAAGACGCCGGCCCCGGACGCAGCCACCTCCAGACGGCCACAGTTAAAGACGTCACCGCCGAGCTAGCTCGAGTCTGCACACAGCTGAGGTACCGCGGTTACGGCTCAGAGAACGTTCGCTGCATGGTCGGTCTGGGTGCTGCTGACTTCCTGTCAAGAGTCATCTTCAGAAGCTGAATTTTTCGTGCTTCTCAGCCCCAAATATAAGTCACATATGCAGACTGCTTCCAGTTTCACTTCATATGCTGAAAAGATCATGGGGAAAAAGTGTTTCAAAGTTTTACTTGTAGGAAAAGAAGACAGTTTTCATGCTTCTCATTTGCCCAGGAGACTCTCCTTTAAAACAACCCAGAGTCCAGTCGCTCGGTAACAGAGCCCTCATGGCCCAAGTTGTGCTGGGTCCCCGGGGACCCCGGCTCAGCACTATGGGCTGGGCGCACCCTGCTCGGCCCGGGGTGTCCAGGCACACGTCGACCCCTCCTGAGCCTGAAATCCGCTCTCGAGGGCCACGCATCTGTGGGCGGCCCCTCTGGAGATGGGGACACTGACCATCTACACCAAGAACATCCATGCCCGGCTCACAGTGTGACACCTACGAACAAGCCCTGGAGGTGCCACGTGCCCTCTCTCTTCCGGACGCTTCGTCCACCTCCTCGCAAATCAACCGTCCTGTTTATAACACAAACTGGAGCCTGCTTCTCCAAGACACAAACCTCTCCACCGTAACAAGCCCCGTGGCCTTGGCCACCCGCAGCACGGCACAGCGAAAAAACGCGCAGGGCTCTGAGTTCACTGCAGGGAGACTGGCTGCCATGGGCCTCCCCGCTGTCCAAACGCAGGTGTCTGCTCGGCCAGGGCTCTGAGTTCACTGCAAGGAGACCGGCCGCCGTGGGCCTCCCCACTGTCCAAACGCAGGTGTCTGCCTGGCCAGGCAGACAAAGCTGCCAGAAATTTCACTCATGCGAATCTGGGGGAAACGGAAAATCAGCAAGGCCATTTAAAAACCCTCATAAAGGGTTAATGTTTGTTAGCTCGAAAACTTTAAAATACATCAATATTATGTATTATATTTGATATACTGGGAAACATACATGCCCCCCAAATAAACAGTAAACTCAGGGGGAAACTGTTTCCCCAACTGAAAGAAGGGCACCCCATCCAGTCTTTGGAAAAACCTGAATTTTCTGAATTTTTCCCCAGGTGTACACACAGGCTGAGCTCAGGTTTCAACCACATCAAGCTCTGAAGAGCCTTCTTCTGTCCTGGTACTAAAATCAGGAGTTAATGAAAGGAGCTTTCCAAGGCTGAGTCACGTGAACTCACCTATGAGCCTCCCTCAACACTGAACTGATGGTCCAGGCGTTCGTTTACAGAAGGAACCAGAGCGTTTCAGGGAAGCGAACACTCACGGCCACAGAGACGGGGCCTGCTGCTGGGGGAGCAATGCTCCCAAGAACACTGTTTACTGAATGCCTGTCCCGCACCAGCTTCGTTTCTTCTCATCCTTAGGACGACTCTTTCCTATTTTGCCAACCAGAAGTCCAGGCCCCACGAAGTTGGGGAATCTGTCCAAGGTCACACAGCTAACGGCTCAAATTCAGCTTCTCAGACTCGAAACCTCAAGCCTCCTCAGCTGCTCCGTGTTCCCGTGTGTGCCGTTGTGTGTTCCGTGTCCTTCTCCTGCCGTGGGGAGACCCAGATCGCTTTAAAGACAGCCTGTTCCCCATCACATGTTTTGGGTCCGCTCGCATTCAACAGGGGCAGGATGAGCGAGGGCCTCTGGCAGCCCGGCCTCTCCTGGCAGAACACACGCTGCTTTCTGACAAATGTCCACGTCTCTCCTGCTTTCCGGGCTTCTTTCCCGCGGTGGGCCCTTCCTCCTCCCAGTTCCAACCACCTTACAGTTTCACAGCCAGATCCACGGGACGAAGCACTGGTACTTCAAGTGGGTCAATTCAGCCTCCCCCCAACGACATTACGGCCGATGACAAAGTAGGCCCGACAAGCTGACATTCCCGCCATGTCAGATGCCATCCACTCGGCCCTCCTCTCCCACAAGGAAACTTTCCTACAAGGAGACTTCTGACAGATGGTTTATTTTTACATGAAATGTCTTTTAAAAATTAAAACATCAAAAAAAAAAAATTAAAACATCACATCACACTTAGCTGCGGTCCTAACAGTTAACGCCACTTACTGAGACCTCATAGGTTGCAGAGAACCCTGTCGGTCTCAGAGTCGTGCGCTGAGATAAGGGAGACAGCCTCTCTGTGGAGTCTCACAGAGCCCACACCGTGACTCCTCAGTTTGAAGACGAGGAAACTTAAGCTATGAGCAGCCACTGCCCCCGAGGGGTTCCCACTTGGGCCCTGTTCCCCCACCCAGGCTGTGCGAAGGTGTGACTGGGAGTGGGCGCTAGACTTTACGGTCCCCCGAGACAACCTCCCCTGACGCCTGCCAGCCTCCGCCTGGCCTGCGATCCCGGCTCTCAGGACCCAGGGGTCAGCCCCCAGCTTTTTGTGCACGTCCACTCCCTGGCGCAGCCCTGGCCACACGCAAGGGATGGCACCCTCCCCAGGTCGGGGAGCCTCTTTGTGAGACCCGAGATCAGCCCGGGGGCCAGCACTGGCCACCCCCCTGCAAACGCACAGGAGATGCTGACCAAGAGCCCAGAGACCACCGAAGAGAAAAGAGGCTCCC
>NW_011492851.1:274455-285350 GCF_000754665.1 Bison bison bison | reverse complement strand
TGCAGCTCGGTCCTGCATCCTGTGGAACCGCCAAGCAAAACAATGAATCTATTTTCCCTCCCCTTCTCTGCCTGAAAAAATGCAAGAATTTCGCTTCCTTCTTTGAAACATAGCTCTTGCATAATTTCAGAGCTCGCTCCCACTGTCTGAAGCGCTGAGGGAAGGGGGTGCTCGACTCTCACAAGCCCTCAGAGGGGGGTGTCCCATGCGGACCCTCAGAGCTGGTCTGCACGCCCCCGGCAGGGAGGGCACTAGGTCGGAGCGGACCGTATCACAGCTGCCACAGGGATCCTAACGGCAAGTCCCATAAAAGAGCCACCATTCCTTTCTGCAGCTTGTGAAGAGACGAGGGTTCAGAAAAGTCAAACGGCCAGTCACACAACAGGCCAGCACCAGAGCCAAAGTCCCCTTTCAGTCCTGGCGGCCTCAGGGCCCAGCCCGGCAGTCTCTGCCCCTCGGGAAAGTCAGCCATGGACCACCCAGAGGACATGCAGAGGACCCGTGGTGACCGTGTCTGCAAACCAGAAAGTCTGACTGGCTGCGAACCTGGGCGTCCTGGGGCTGAGCCGTCTGCACTACGGGAGGAGAGAAGGCCCCAGGGCGCACTGGATGCCCGGAGGGGCAGGACACGCCGGAAACCTGGCCAGGGACGTCCGCTCCGTCCTCTGCCGTCCAGGCCTGTGAGGTTTCAGAGCAGCCGCCCCAGGGCCGCCCCCAGGAGGTGGGCAGAGGCCACAGCGGACATCTCCTCCAGGCCGCAGGGAGACTTTCCCAGCCTCCTCTGTGTTCCCGGGTCCACGCAGCCCCTCACGCACCCGAGAGGCACAGGCAGGCCCCGCGCCCTCTCACGCGGGCACACAGCCCTGCCCTGTGCGCCCGGGGCCACGCTTCAGCACGTCCCCTCCACCGGCGGCTGCCTCCCGGTACTGCAGGGCATTGGCAATCAGCTCCAGAGGCAGAGGCGTGAGAGAAGCCTGTGGTTTGAAGGGCTGATCATAATTCAGGTTGGAAGCTGACACTCATCAGTTGACGTTCACTTGAAAAGACCAGATAGGCTGTGCGGGAGCGTTGTAGCAGGGCACCGATAAGGAGAGGCAAATAAAAATTATTGGTATTTACTTGGGCTGCAGTGCTCGTGGAAGGACTTCTTTTAAAAGGGAGCACTTCAGAATGGCTATTCAATCTGAATTTTCCAGATAGCGCAGGGAACCTGCGCTCACAGAAAGCTCCTATCTGTGCCATCGCACGTCGGCGCTGCTCACGTCTCCATGGCAGGGATTCTCACTCCGTGTTGCTCCGTTTATGAGCTGACGGTGACCCGAAGCACACACGGCATTCAAGAATCTGCCTGGAAATTACTGCCAAGGAACGTCTGTACCATTACCTGCTCTCCACCCCTGCCTTGGGGACCGCAGATGGAAACCAGCTCAGGACCCGAGGCGGAAGCAGCGCTCCGTCCCCTTACGAACCCGGCTCCCTCGGAAGAGGAGGGTTCTTGCATTGTTCACAAATTGTGTTGCTGGAGAAGCATGGCAGGAGGCTCTTTTGAAAGCCTGAGCTCTGGCTCCCTGCTAAAGCCGGAAGAGAGGCTTCACAAGGATATAAGCGAGAAGGCCACCCCGGGCTCCAGCAGGGCGGGCACAGATTCTGCATCAGACGCCGCTGATCTACGGGTGGGCCCGAGGGGACAGCCGTGCTCACACACCCACCGTGCACACTGCGTCTGTCCTGTGGACACCGTCACTTGGGAAGATGGACGCTGTGACTAGAAAAAGTGAAAAGAGGGGCACTCATACAGGCCAAGCCTGGGAACCCAACTCTCCCCCCGATGGCTCTCGGAGGCTCCACCTGGACCCCCACATCCGGCCTCAGGCAGGCAGAGGGGCTGGTGATGGAGAAGCGGCAGCCACCCCCGTCTGCATCTCTGGCCTCGCGTCTGGCACCCCCAGCCCTCGGCTTCCTGTAGCGGGGCGGAGGGGCGACGTCGCCACAGCCTCTCCACCCTCGTGCCGGTGTTCCTGCAGCCCGTGCTCTGGAACACCCGCCGAGCGAGTGGGGCGACCGCCTGCGCCCAGGTGTGCAGCTGGCGGGAGGGAAGTGGCCTGGCGCTGGGCTGCCCGACAGCGGCGGCCACACCTGGGCTCCACCCACGTCCTCGGGGGCTTGGCTGCCCCTCCCAGAGGCACCTGCAACCTGCACTTCCAGGCTGAGGGGAACGAGGAGGCCGTGGGACGCCGAATCTGGGGGGCGGGGGATCAGGAGGACTGGGCACCAAGACGTGTCTTCCAGCCTTGAAAGCTGCTCGGGGAAACACCACAGAGGAGCTGAAAATAGGCAAATCCTCGCACAAGAGCAGACACGGCCAAGTTCAGCCAGAGCTGTGAACCCAGGGAGGCAGGCAGATCACCTCTCTTCTCTCCTGGCAAGTCACTGCTTTGGCTAACACCACAAACTTGCAGAAAAAAAGGAAAACCGAGTGACGAGGGCTGGCACCTGAGCCCACATCTTCAAACGCTTTAAAAGTTAAGCCCGGTAATCTTGACGCGGACGCGAAAGGGGCGGCATATACATTTGACCCCTTGCTTCAAACAGAAACCCTCCCATATGGCTTTTAATTGGAAGGCGGTTGTTTTGCTTTCGCAACACTCTTTAACCTCTGCCATTGTACGTACAAGGCTGCAAACCATATTTCCATTGATTAAAAAAAAATGAAAAATAAACGTTCAAAGAAACAATATTTTTCTTTTTAAGGAAAAAAAAAAAGACAGCAAGCAGCTATTTTCTGGAGGGGTCAGCGCTTAAAGGCATACATGGGAAGCCACCCTGGCTGCGGCTTATGGTTTATTTTGTCTCGGAAAAGCCCGAGGTCATTCTAACTCCGCTGACCTGCTACCCCACAGGGATGTGTCCACCCAGGAGCGCGAGCAAACACCGCCCTCTTGTGCCCGAAAAGGCCCGAGTCGGCAGGGAGATGGGGCCACAGCCGCCCAGCGCCACCTCTCCACGGCCCAGACGCGGTCAGGAAAGGGTGATACGCATGTGTCACCGGGGAGCTTGCTCCAGCGTCCCCTTCCGGGACAGACGGCGAGGTAAGAGGAAGATGGAGAGACTCGGCTGACGAAACCAGACCCAAAATAACTGCCTCTTATCTTTCCTAGAAAAGAGTCATTCCTCGAAGAGAAACTTCATCGGTTTCCATGGCATGTTTTCTTCTTATCTACTTTTAAGAACTTTTAGAAATGACTAATGAATCTGCAAAACAAGTGTAGAGTACTTCTTTTTATCTAAGAAATATTTGCCAGGAAAATATTCCACTTGATTCCAGGGGGAGAAATAAACAGGTATGGGGACCCCAGTTGCTGCTTCTCAGAGGAACCCCCAGAGCTCAGTCAGGGTTCTTCTTCCTGATGGGCCCCGACCTGCAGGGTGACCTGCACCCTGGGGTCCAGGCTCCGTGCCCAGAAGACCACCCCGGCATCTCGAGAGAGCCTCGGGGGTGTAAACCACTGACCCTCAGCTCAGGACCCGACGGGAGCAGAGGCCAAAGCCCAGCCCAGCGGGAGGCCAGCCTGCCGGTGGGAGCCCACGAGGAAAGCCCTGGGCTTCTCGGGCTGTCTGCAGCTCTGCTCTGTACCACAAGCTGCCCATATGCTGCACCCACACGCACCCTTCCAGCCAACCATCACGCCAAACTCATTTTGGGGGAAAGTGAAAAAGAAAGTGAAAGTCGCTCAGTCGTGTCAGACTCTTTGTGACCCCATGGACTATATATAGTCCATGCAATTTTCCAGGCCAGAATACTGGAGTGGGTAGCCTTTTCCTTCTCCAGCAGATCTTCCCAACCCAGGGACTGAACCCAGGTCTCCTGCGTTGCAGGCGGATTCTTCACCAGCTGAGCCCCCAGGGAGCCCACTTTAGGGGAAGAAAGTGCAAAGTCTGCCCCCAGTGCACCCCCTTCAGCCCAGTGGGCACCCGGAGGGAAGGACAGGGGCGCCGGCGACTTCAGCTCCTCCAGTCCCTGCCTGCAATGCCCAGCGCTCAGCTCGCAGTCCAGCGTTAGTAGCAGACCGCAGTCCTGGTGTCCCAGTGTCCTGGCTGCTGTCCAGCTCAGGTGAGCCAGGAGTACCTGTAGCTTCCTTTCTCCCCATGGTCCTGCCCTCCTCCCTGGGAAGAAAAGGGGGTCCAGGGCCAGACACAGGACTCGGCGCATGCAGCTGGCGGGGCCCCCTCCTGGCCTCTGATCAGGACCACAGGACACGCACTGCCTCGTCCTCTGGCAAACCTGGGAGGGACACAGGCTCCAGACAGTCTCATCTGTCTAGACCGGCCAGCCCGCAGCAGGCTCCTGCTGTGGACACTGGCACTGAGAGTCAGCCAGACCAGCCTCTGACACGCAGGGCAGCCTCAGGACCCGCCTGCCTACTGCTCCATCTCCACGTGTCCTGCTTGCTCCTCCCTGCACGCTCACAGAGCACAGCACTGCCCCCACAGCGGACACCGAGCTCCAGTCTGTCCTGCTCACCCACGCAAACCCTGCTCTGAGCGTGCGTGTATGGCTCAGGGTTTGCAGAATGAATGAATGAGTAAATGCATCAGTTGCCTTTCCTTCCTCAAAGTCTGATCGTAAGGAATCAGGTCAGCTGGCCAGATCTTCAGGGCACTATGAATCCTGGGAGGAGAGAAAGAAAGCCATGGGGGCGGGCCGGGAGCTCCAACAGCCCCCAGGCTCCTGCAAAGAGCAGCTGCCAGGACGCAGGAGGAACCATCAGGACAGAGGTGGGCAGAGTCCGCCTCAAACGCCGGGGCCCCCAACGCCATGGCTAAGGCGCCACACACTCCTGGGGTCTGGGGCCCTCCTGTGGGGAGCACAGGGAGAACTCGATGGAGACCTGGCAGGCCCCGCGCCCAGCCCAGCCCCTCTCCCCAGGAGGGTGCAGCCACAGGCGCGCCCAGCCAGGGTGTGGGGTCCCGGCTCACATCCAGCCTCCTGGGTTCCTGAGGACCTGCTGCTCCAGGAAGGTCACTGGGGAGAACTCGGGCCCCAGGCTGGACTTCCAGGGGCAGGAACTGCTTTTGGTCCTGCTGCCGACAAGAGCTGGCCTAGGTGGGTCACCACGGGAAGCCACCACGTTGGCCCGCCCCGGAGGCCCCCCACCTCCACAGCTACTGCAGGACCCCACGGGGCCCACAGGCTCGCATTATGTTCATTTCCCCGTCCCCGAGCTCGGGGGCAAGTTCAGAAGTCCTCGTCCTGTTGCAGATCAGGTCTGAATTAATACCCTTCCTCCAGAGAACTCCAGTAGCAAAGTGGAAACAGACGCACCAGACAATGGCCTTTGAGAGCCCCAGCAGGGACGGCTGGGGACAATGCAGCCCCAGGCTCTCCAAGAAACCTTAAGGTTAAAGGTTCACAGAGGCAGAAGAATTACCAAAGTACAAGTTTGTTCAAATTTCCTCCGGCAGATTTAAACAACCAGGGTCAAGCTGAAGATCGCCGACGAAAAACCTATGAGACAACCCAGCCCCTTTGAACTGCGTGGAGAAAGGAAAATATACGGTGTGGGAGGGATCTGTGTTGTAGCTTTTAAAAATGTTCTTGAAAAGGTCACCCTGTTAACTCCAGAGCGCCGTGCTGAAGGATGCCTGAGAGGGCCTCCCTAAGACAACAGGCTGCGGGCCCTCACCGTGTGCGGCGAGCTGCACGGGGTCGCCGCGGCCCCGGCCCCGGCCCCGGCGTGCTGACCCTCTGTGGGCCATGAAATTAACCATCAGCACAGCAGAAATCTGCTCCGAGTTAAACTACTTTGCTGCGCAAAGTGGCCTGAAAATGAAATATGAGGATTGAATTTCCACTGAAAGATTAACTCGTCTGACCTCCAGGCAGGTCTGCTCCGCAGTGAACCCTGTGTGGCCGAGGGCTCCCAGCCCCGCGGGAGGCAGGGTGCGGGCTGCCGGTGGAGGGGCCGGCCTGCTCACCCGCGCGCCCGCGGCTCTGCTCTGCGCCTGCGCGGAGGCTCTGCTCTGCGCCTGCGCGGAGGCCCTGCCCTTGGTCCTGGAGTCGGATGACGGCAGGACCCCCGCCTCGGAGGCATGGGGCGCACAGAACGCACTGACCACGGAGGGGAGAACACGGGGTCTGGGGCCCAGCGGGTGGGTCAGGCCCTCCCCCCGGCCAGCGTGGGGACGGGGAGGCTGCCCAGAGATGTGGTAGAGCCAGAGAGACCCCGGTCTCTCTGTCCAGAGACGGGCAAGCAGCTCGTTAAGCCTGGGGTCCTGGGAAACGCAGACACACTGGCCCCTCAGGAAGGGCCCTGTCAGCCTATTGCCGAGTCTAGCCTTTACACCAACAGAGAGAAAATGAAAACCTTTTAGGCAGTGAAATAAAATAAGCGTATTAGCCATTCAGAGAGAGTCCTCTGCTTGGGCAAGGAGGCCAGCTTGCAGAGGGGCTGGGACCTGAGATGCTGCAGGCGGTGCTCACCGAGCGTGGGGTGGACGGAGGCCTGTCCGGGCAGCGGCCGTGCTGGGCAGAAGGCAGGGGGCGCGCTGCTGAGGATGCCAGGGGAGGAGCGGGGGGCGGGGGTCACGGGAGCGCCCCCCGCCCCGCTGTGGAGAATCGGGGCGCTGCTCAGTGTGAAGGGGCCACTAGAGTCTGGCGGACAGGGAGTCCGCAGTCGCCTACGGCTCCTGGCTGTCACTGCGCTGTGCTGCGAGGGGACATGCCAGCATCCCTGAGCGGCCTGCTGGCAGTGCTGGGCACACCCCGTACCGGCTCTCCAAACACGCCCAGTGCAGCCAACAGGGGCCAGCCCTCCCCGCCCAGCCGATGCCGCTGGGGACCCCAGCATCCTCCCAGCCTCCTGTGCTCTGCCCGCCCGTGGACCCCAGAGGTGCTTGGGGAAAGCAGCCCTACTTACGGAAAGTCTTTTTCCTCTGGGGCAGAAGCTCTGAGGACCACCTCCAAACAGATCACATTTCAGACAGCAGGGAACACCGGGGTCACACACACAGGAGGGTCTCGGGTGCCCAGGGCAGGGGGCTCTGAAATTCCCCTGGAAGTGACCCCAGCAGAGTAAGCACCGCCCTGCCGCACAGCCGGGAGGCAGACAGCCTTCATCCCAACATCAAATGACAGAGGCTGAGCCCCCCATTCCAGGAGGTATACGCCACCAAGTGACCCCAAGTGGCAAAGGATGGGGCCCCGCGTCCAGGGGGCCCAGCAGGTCAGCGCTGGTATTTCCCAGTACTAACTCTAAAAGGGAACAGTCGGGTTTATCTGCAGGTAGCACCTGTGCGTGCCAGCAAATAGACGTCCTCGGGAAGTAGGTTAGAGACAAAGGAAGCGATCGCAGTCTACTTGAAGCCCCGAGACACAGAGGCATCATCCTAGCACGAGATACGGCAGAGGGAAACTCAACTTCTCTCTCAACAGCAAAACTTGTTTCTTCTCCTGCCAAGAGAGGATCACCGCGTCAGCTAGGTCCCCCTCCCCAGCAGCCTCGGCCACTTCAAAGCAGCAGGAGCCTAATTACAAGAAAATAAAGACCCAATTAACAACACACAGAACTCCAATAACCCAGGGAGAATGGAGGCACAAGTCTGTGCTTTTGACAAACTGACTTATGTACAAACTGCTGCTCAGGAGCCGGGCTCCCCCCAGAGCAGTGTGGGCTGAGGCCTACACACGGCCAGGAGCCGCTCTGACCGAGCAGCACACAGCCTCCTTTCGGGGGCGACCCTCAGTATGGAGGGAAACCCCAGGCTTGGGGCCGGTTTGCAGGACGCAGTGAGACGACCGGGGCCTGGAAGAGCGCCCGTGTGGATGGGAGAACCTCCCAGGGCCTCCCCGACAGGAGGTGCCCCAGGCTCCAGAGCTCCAGCCCCATGGACTCTGCACTCGAGTGCACACTCACTCGCACATGTTACTTGAAAGCTCCTGGTTTTGACATGCTGGTGATGAATTTTTATGAAAAAAGACTTTAACACAGGGGCCATCAAAACATACCTGCACAAGACCCCGGTGTGGGGTGGGACCCTCCACGGGGAGGACAGATGGGAAGAGCCTCTTCCTGCTGGTGTTAAGGACGGGGCGGGCAGGTCCCGGAGGAGGACAGGGGCCTAAGGGCCTTCCAGAAGCTTGCAAACGGCACTTCCAGACACCCCTCACCGCCTGAATAATGTCGGGCACACATAATCCTCTCAAACTACGTCCACTTAATTCAACTCACTTATTTGTTTACCTCAAATATTACTGAGTAAAGACAATCCAGAGAAGGGGAGAAAATATTTGCCAATCAGATACCTAATAAAGGATTGGTATCCACAATACATAAAGACTCTTACAACTCAATAACAAAAGCCAAACGAGCCATCTGAAAAAAGGGGCTCAGGATCTGGATACACAGCTCTCCAGAGAAAATGGAACCAGCGAACATCTGGGAAACCAAGTTGAGGTGTCCGTGAGCTCTCAGCGCACACCCACCAGGATGACTACGGTCCAAAAGCCAGGCAGTCACGAGTGTTGGCGGGGCCGTGGAAAAACCAGACGCCCACATGCTGCTGGAGAGAAAGCCCAGCGGAGCAGCTGCTGCGGGAGATGGGCGGCAGCTCGTCGAGAAGCAGACAGAGTTGCCCTCTGACCCAGCAACTCCACTCCTACGTATAAACCCAAGAGAGTGAAAACATGCGTCCACACAACTTCTGAACGCAAATGTCCGCAGTGGAGTTTCTCATCATCGTCCAAAAGTGAAAACGGTCCAAATGCCCTTCACCTGATGACTGGGTTTTAAAAGGCGGTCTATCCATATGACGGGCACTACTCAGCCGTGAAAAGGAGGGGGGCAGGCTTAACAGGCACAGCTTTGCTTTAGTAAGAAGAAAGAGCTCTGGAGATGGAGGCTACTGAACTGCAGACTTAAAAATGGTTACGACGGTACATTTTATGTAAAATGTATCTTACCACAATTAAAAACAAAAATGCATTTTAAAAACAGGAATGAGGCATCCTGCACACTATGAGATGGATGAGCCCTGGAAGCAGCGCGCTTGGTGGGAGAAGCCAGACACGAAAGGCCACGGCACGTGGATTCATTTGTACCAAACTCCAGAACGGGCACACGGACAGAGACGCTGGGCAGGCGAGAGGCTTCCAGGCCTGGTCAGGGACGGGTGGGGACCACGTGGCTCGGCCTGTCAGGGAAGGGGTGTGGACCGCGTGGCTCGGCCTGTCAGGGATGGGGTAGGGACCGCCATGGCTCGGCCTGGGTTAGGGATGGGGTAGGGACTGCCGTGGCTCGGCCTGGGTCAGGGAGGGGGTGTGGACAGCCGTGGCTCGGCCTGGGTCAGGGAGGGGGTGTGGAGCGCCATGGCTCAGCCTGGGTCAGAGAAGGGGTGGGGATGCCTATGGCTATGTGGATCTTCTCACACTGATGCAGCTCACGCTGTGGCACCGACTACACAGCTCTGGGAACAGGCTAAAGATGCTTAAATGTGCATCTGAAACGGGCAGATTTTATGGTATGTGAATTACATCTCAGAACAAATGTTTAACAAAACAGCCTTGACAGTCCATGCTGCCTGGCCCAAGAGCCACCCAGAGGCCTCCAGGCTCATGGGAACAGCAGGTGGAAGGCCTCCTGGTCCCCTTGGGTCCCCAGAGCTCCAGAGACTGTTCTCCCCATCACCTCCCACAGCATGGCCTCAAAGGCCTGCTGGTCAGAGGGAGCCTCAGGCCCAGCCTGGCCCAGGACCGGCCAATGCAAGGACAAGCGTGCAGGGAACAGGTCTCAGGGCCTGGGACTGGCTGGCTCCTGGGACGCCTGCCCAAATCTTATTCCAACCTGGATGGAGTGAATCTGAGGCTAAGTGAGAAGTTTTAAAGCAATTAATTTTAAAAGATCACAGCTTTACCAAAAGCTGTGGCTATGGTTTCCTCCTGACTTTGATTATAACCTTCCAGCAAAACATTCGCCTCGCCAAAGCAAGTCTGCATTATTTTCTATTCTTGGCATGACTAGAAAATATTCTTTGATTTAACATTTGATATGTTTTGTTCTCAAGGGCAAGCCCCATGAGAAGAAAAATGTACCCCAGCAGAATGAGATATGACTACCTGCTTCCATTTTTCTTCCTGGTTGGTTCCTGCTCAAATGTTCTGAATTCATTTAAACTCGAGGCCATGTCTCTGACGTTACACGGCTCCCACACTGTCACCCAAAACCCAGCAAAGTCACCCGCTGGCTAGCGGCTGCTGCTGCAGGCGGAGCTTGACTTGGGTCTCCTAGAGACGCCGAGGGCTCTGGGCTTGGAAGAAGGGGTCCTACCCAGCACCGAGGAGCAGGGGACGAAAGCCAACAGATTCTAGGAGCCAAAGGAGTTAGAGCGGAGGGAGCGCCTCCACTCGTATCGTCGCCCTTAAACGCGCCTCAGCGTTTGAGGACAAGCGTAAGATGCCATAACTCAACACGACGAATTTCTAGACAGATCCATTGAAAGACTAGGGGTAGAGAAAACAAGAAGTGTCTTTTTTGCTTGGTTGGTTTTGCATGAAGAAAACACTTGAATTCCTGGAGTGGCCAGGCCCCCGTGTGCTACCTCTGCTTGTGCCACGCAGCCTGCTCGGCGCTAAGTGCAGACAGCCAACGAGCAGAGTCAAAACCTGGGGGAAAACGCACGGTCATTCACACACAGGCCTTCTCATGGGACCAAAGAGCATCGCAGACAGACTGCGGGCGTACTCCTGGAGAGAATGGTGGAAGGCACTGTGCTGCTCCATGCTGTCCCGTGAGCTCAGAGACGTGGAAGAACAGAGAACGGAAGAAGCTTAAGTGTCATAAAGAAAGCTCCCCCGCCCAGGCTGCAGAGACAGGCTCCGGGGGCTGCCCACTGCCCTCCAA
>NW_011492851.1:268323-274266 GCF_000754665.1 Bison bison bison | reverse complement strand
AGCTCTGGCCAGGCAGGCCCAGAGTGGGGCAAGCCTGGCGGAAGCACCGCTGAAGCGGGGGCACGGGGGGCCGGCGATCAGGCCGACGGCCGGGCACAGAGCGGCCGTTCATTACCCACAGGCACAGGAGACCAGGGCGACACTACGCTGTTAATCCCAGCAGCCACAGATGACTACAGATGGCGAAGCCCAGCCGCCAGCATTTGTCAGACCTCCTCCTTCCTGCCAGGGCAAGAGCAAGGGCGGGTGCAGTCCCTCACCCCCACTCAAGCCCCATCACTGAATCTTGGCGAAGTTCTAACTCTGAAAGATTTATACTCTACAATGGATCAGAGGAAAGTACTACCCAGAAACACCACCACAGGGGCCAGGGTGGACAGGCACCTGTCCACTCACACCGAGAGAGCCAGTGCTCCGGGGGCTGGTCAGCACGGCTCGGAATGAGCTCTGCCCCTCTGACCCGTGTTCTGCTCACTCTCTGCTCCACTGTCAGTCCGCAGGGGAGGACACCGTGCTGGTGACCTGTCACCACCCCTGACAGCCTTGGGGCTGGCACATGGCTTCATTCATTCGGAACTCATTGGGTGCCTCGCACAGGCCTGGCTCTGGTCATGGCACTGAGAACACACTGGGGAGCCAGACGCTATTCCCGCTCACTCCCACGGAGGACAGAGGCCTCGACAAGCAAGCACATCAAACGCATCGGACGGCGCATCAGACGGCACACAGGGCTCGCAGGGAACAACGGGACACGAGGAAGGGGGAGCGCAGAGAGCCAGGGACACCAGGCCAGTAGATCCGAGGGGACCTATCCAGGGAGGTGACACTCACGCTGAGGCTTCAGTGAGGAGGGTCAGACGGTGCGAGAGGAGGGACAGCAGACGCAGGACTGGCCCGTCCAAAAAGGAGCAGGCCAGTGTGCCGGGAGGCGGTGCGAGAGGAGGAACAGCAGATGCAGGACTGGCCCGTCCAAAAAGGAGCAGGCCAGTGTGTCGGGAGGCCGGGAGACAGGGACGAGGCTCGCGGCAGGCAGAGGCAGACCAAGGTTCTCACGAGGGCAACGAGCAACCTCAGGACAGTTTTGAGGCTGAGAGTGGACCTGATCTAATGAACATCCATCCCTCATGTGACGCATGAGCCGAGGGAGGAGGAGAGGGCAGAGAGGAAGGACAAGGTCCAGGACGCAGGATTCTGGGGACAGAAGCCAGGACTCAGCCTCCGGAGCCGTCTCGAGAAGACCAAGACGTGCGAAGCCTCTGGGTCATGAGGATAACGCAGGGATTCACAGACCCAGGTCACGGGCAGCAGAGCGGCTTCCCACCCCTGTCCAGGGAACTGCAGTTTCCTTGGCGGAAGGCTGGGGCTGCACTCCCCCAACACACCCCTTCACTCAGCATTGCTGCACAGACACCAGTTTGTAGCCACAGGCTGGCAGACCCTCGAATGCCGTTCCCTTCCTCTCAAAAGAAAAAGCCACGTTTTCCTCACCTCCCCGAGGGGAAGGCGGGCATCTGATCTATTGAAGGAAGAAGAGCAGCAGCCTGGGGCCCATCGCCTCCACGTGCTCAGGTCTTGCATTAACACCCATAACAAGTGTCTCCACGTCCTCTCCTGAAAACAGGAAACTCTCAGACTGCCCGCAGCACGGACCAGTCGGGAGGCGACAAGCTGGAATTATTTGACACTCATCATAATACAGCTGGGGCCCCCTGTGCCCAGGGACGCCGTCCGCCAGCAGGCCAGTGAAGCCATCTGAACCATCCGTGCTCCCACATGTACCCGTGGGCCCAGGGAGTGCCGTCAGAAGGAACAAGAGGAGAAGACAGGCGGGCGATACCAGGGTCCTGGTCCACAGAGAGAAGGAGAGTCTCTGAGCCACACTCCCTTTATGCCATGTGTCTGCGTTAAAGGACCGTCTTTCTACATAAAAGGAACATGTTTTAAAGCCCTGTCCGTGGAGTCCAGTACACTGAAATGGGTGTGAAAAGGCAATTCCCCAGAGGTACTCTAGCGACTTCCTCTGGAGGGACGGGAGGGGTGAGTAGGGGCCTTCTACCTGGTCTGTGACGTTCTATTTCTTCAGGAGTAGAATGCATACTCATGTACTACATGTACTGTTAAAATTAATGAAACGGTACATCACAGGACGGCATCCGAGAAGTACCCACCAAGACCCTCTGCCCAGGCGTGTCAGTTCTAGGGGCTCTCCTTACAGACACACAAGCACACCCACCAAAGACGTCTGCTCTAGAAAACCCACTGAAGAAGCATCGGGAGCAAAAACGGTAAAGGACATAAATGTCCATCATTAAGACATTAAGAAAATGGTGGTGCCAGTGTACAACGGATTTCCACGTGATGTTGAAAAGCAGTGATGTATTGTGGTGTGTGTGTGCTTAGCTGCTCAGTCGTGTCCGACTCTCTGAGACCCCACCGACTGTAGCCCCCCAGCTTCCTCTGTCCGCGGGATTCTCCAGGCAAGAACTCTGGAGTGGGTGCTGCTTCACTATAGGGGCGGCAGCTTGGCGTATCCAGTGAAACAGTGCATGTGGTGTTACCACCTTGTTTACAAAAAGAAGAAAAGGAAGAACAAGGACAGGAGGAGTCGACGTATACACAGGCACCCTGTCTCCACGTGGAGCCCGGAAGCGGCGCGGGAGGGGGCGGCGGCCGACTCCCGGGACGGGCGTCGGGGACCAGGGGACAGCGAGCGGACGCCTTGCGGGCACCGTGCGGGTCTCTGAGCTTCCCCAACTTGTGCTGCGAACGAGTGGCAAGGGTGTCACGCACACACGCGGTAAGAAGACCTAAAGCGCTCGGCGTCGGCGGGGCGGCCCCTCCCGCCCCCGGCCCCTGCCCGCGGCCGCGCTCACCGCCGATGATGGTCCGGATGAGGGACGCGTGGCCCGGGCAGTCGACCAGCGTGACCTGCAGCCGCGGCTCGGGCTCGGGCTCGGGCCCCGCCCCCGGCGCCGGCCGCAGGTGCGCGGGCAGCGGCACCGAGAAGCAGGAGAAGCCCAGGTCGAGCGTGATGCCGCGCTCGCGGCTCTGCGGCTGCTTGTCGAAGGCGGCGGTGGAGGCCGTGGTGCTGAGCGCGCGCGCCAGCGCCGTCTTGCCGCTGTCGATGTGGCCCAGGACGCCCACGTTCACGTTCACCCGCCGGCCCGCCATGCCGCCGCCGGTCCTCCCGCTAAGCCGGCCCGGCCGCCGCCCGCGCCCGGCTCGCGCGTTCCGCCGCCGAAGCTTCCGGTCCCGGTCCGCCCGCCGGGGCGTCGGGGAGCCGGGGCCGCCGAAGCGCCGGACTGAAAGCAAAAGGAACGTCCCGCGCCGGGCCCGCGGCCCCCACGCTCTGGCCGTGCCGCCCACAGGAAAGGGGTGGCCCCCGGTCAGCGGCACGGACCACACTTCCAAATGCCTGCCTGGGCCCGGCAGGTGGCTCTCCGGAGAGATGGGCAGGGTTTAAAGTGCCCAGAGGGGTACTGCACGGACGGGCTGCCACTGCTCAGCTTCAGCCAAGCATAGCGGCTGGGACTACCAGCCCCGCCTGTCAAGAGTGTTTCTGTATGAAATTCAGGAACATTTGCCTGGTGAACCCCTGATGCTTGGGGATGTGGGCTGCAGCCATGACCTGGCCGGACTTAAATCTAAGCGCTCACCGGCGGCAGAGCTGCGGCTTTAGGCCAGGTCTTCCTGCCTCCAGTCCCACCGCAGCCGGCTCACACGCTGCTCCTTCCCCAGCAGTGGGCCTCGGGGTGGGGCCTGAGCCCCGTCGGGGAGTCCAGCCCCATCTCCACGAGTGCCAAGGAGATGGAAGCTCTGGGTTGTCTGAAAGTCGTCCAGATTGACTGTATCCTGGGGCCGGCGGTGCCTTGGCAGGTGTGCCTGGAGGAGTGTGAGGGACACCCTGCAGGAACTGGAGTGCCGTTGCCAGCAAGACGCAGGTCCCATCATGCCTGCCTCTCTGTTCTTTGTCTCTCTGCTGGCTTCTACCCCAGGGAAGCCACTTTGCTTTAGACCAGCCTGGTGCTCTGGTGCTCACCTCTGTCCCAGTGGGCTGAGGACCTTTGCATATCTTTGCTTGCCCCCAGGAAAGCACATGCAAACTGTTTCTTGAGTGGAGCCACCCCCAAACCTCCAGCCCACAGACACCCTCCTCTGCCGCAAACTCCTGAGTCCCAGCCTGGGTTCCAAGGCTGGGCCCAGTCCCTGGGAAATGATTGACAGGGAGCGGCCTGCAGAACTGCGATTATTTGGGATTTCTTCTTAATGTTAATGCAATGCTGGTTCCTTTCTGTTCCTTTAATGCTATTTTGTATTAAGGTAGTTCAAAGTTCTTTACAAACAGCTAGTAATTAATTCAACTTCATTAAGACCAATTAATCCAGGATTAATTATAAATTTGCCCAGAGGAAGTTATTATACTTTGCTCTTTGATTTGAGTTTTGGTTTTAAAGATTCTTTTAGGAGTGAAATGGAAATTTCCGTCTTCTCTAAGGCTATCCACCTTGCCAGTGACTGTGTTAACCATGTACCTTCCTTGGCATGTCCCATACTAACCTCAGATCAGGTTGTCACCAGGCCACCACTGTGCTCCATGGCACTGCCAGTGCTGAGCTGCTCTGCTAGTGCCCCCTTAGCTGCAGGGCGGGAGCTGACGTCCTGGCAAGAACTGGTCCCCACAAGCTGGAATCACGCCCCGTGTCCCCCACCACCACCCCGCTCCATTTCTTCCACCTGAATATGGATATAAGCTCTTTAAGGTCTGCAGGGGTCAGGGTCCTCTCCCTCCTCAACTGTCCTCAGAGGCACCAGGCTCTTCTCCTCTGGGTCACCACGGGGGCTGACCCCACTCTAGCTGCAGGAAGGACCTGAGACTCGGGTCCCTTTCACTGGCCATGGCCACTGGTTCGGCAGTGAGCGTGTGACCCAAGTTAGCACAATCGGAGAAAAACCTGAAATCTTTTTCCAGGACAAGCAGTACAGAAGTATGCTCTCTGATAGGGACTAAAACCTGTGGAAATCAGTCTGGGCTGTGACGGGACCCCTGCGGGGGAGGCTGGCTGTGCAGAACAGTGACCTCCAAAGATGTTCACGTCTTGGAACCTGTGACACTGTTGGCCTGCACGGTAACAAGACCTGGCGGATGTGACTCAGTTAAAGATCTTGAGATGAGGTTGAGGGGGGAGGCTTATCCCAGATTATCCCGTGGGCCCTGGGAGAGAGGAGGGAGAAAAGGAACCAGAGACGGCGAAATGAGAAGACGTAGCTGGCCGTTACTGTCTTTAAAGGTGGAAGCAGGACATGAGTCCAGGAGCTGGGCAGGCTGTAGACGCTGGAAAACCCAGCCTGTGGGAGCTCCCCGGAGCCTCCAGAAAGGAACCCAGCCTGCCCACACCTGGACTTTAGCCCAGTGAGGCCTGTTTTGGACACTGATAGGCAGAACTGTAACAGAATGCATGGGACTTGTCTTATGACACCGTTTGTAGGAATTGGTTACTGCAGACATAGTGAACGAATATAGACATTTAACTAGACTGTGGAGTCTATTTTCACATTTATCAAGTTAGTGAATGGCTCATAATTCCCTCCCACCTGGTCAGAGGAGCACAGTCTGACAGCTAAGACTTTACACCAGAAACAGCCTGACGGCCTGTCCTCTGGTCAGACCATGCTCCCCTGACCTCTGACCCCGCTGCCACGTGACATCAGTGGGATGGGGGTGCAGCCAGAGCCCTCGAGACCTGCAGGCTTCAGCTGCTTCCCCAGCATGTTCTGCCAGGTTCCCCCGCTGCAGTGGGGCGTGTCTGCTGGCATGGAGACAGGTCCCAGCAGAGAAGGCTGGCGGACCTGACCCCAGCCCCAGCCCCACATTCTGCCTTAGGCTCCACAGCCATTCCCAGGAGAGTCCTTGGGGGAAAGCAGGGCAAGACGACTGGAAGGCAG
>NW_011492851.1:266551-267727 GCF_000754665.1 Bison bison bison | reverse complement strand
ACTTCCCTGGCCAGCCAATGGTTAGGACGTGGGCTTTTACTGCGGTGAACCGGGATTTAATCCCTGGTCAGGGATCACAGTTCCATCCAAGCTGTGCAGCCAAAAAAATAAAAATGTTAAAACAAAAAAAAAGGATTAAAAAGGCAGCAATGTTCTCACTATGTGGATCAACGTTATTTGGTTGTGTGTCAGTGCACCACCTCCAAGGTGCCAGCAAAATCATCTGTCCCTCTGTCCCCAGAAATCAACCTGGAGATGAAATAACAAGCATACCAGTGTGCTTGGCAACAATCGGAAAGGGAGGTCATTCCAAATGCTGGTGAGAACGTGGGAATACAAGACCAGAGACGAAGCCAGTTAGCTTACAAGGGGGCCTCCTTCAACAGGGCCTTTGGTTGGCTTTGATCGTGATTGGTTTGGATCTTCGGGTCACGGCTCTGAAGTGCACCCTAGACCCTGGGAATGCTATTGCTTACAATCAGCATCATAATCTTAATCGTGCATTGTATTCTCTCAAAAGCTTTAAATGCATGTTTGCAGCCACTAACCAGCAAGCAAATGATCTCCCTGAGACTGAAACGTCAGGAAAAGAATGAATTATGAGTTAAAGAATGTGAACCTGACATCATGAGCTGTGAGCACCGCACAGAGGCTCAGCAGAAACTGCAAGGGCTCCAGAGCGGTAGCTGAGAGTAGCGCTAACGCCTAAATTTCTATCGCCTCTCTCAGTCTGAGACACTGATCAGAAGGAGGAAATTGTTGAAAAACAAGACAACAGGCCCCGCTAAGCCCAAAGTCACCAAAACTCGCAGTTTCAGCTCTCCGCTGTGCCTGGGCCCGGCCGCCTTGCTCGTACGCTGAGGGCTATTTCTGGATGCTCTGCTCTACTTCGTAGGTCTGTGTCTGTCCTTATGCCAGTGCTGCGCTGTTTGATTACCGCAGGCCATGATTAAATGTTCTGTTAGTCAGGATACGCTCTGAGCGCTCAGCTGAGGCTGGAGCACATGATGGGTGCGTGGCTCCACAGGGTCCCCGAGTGACTGCCTCCCTCTATACTCAGCAGTCTTCTCAAGGTGTGGAGAAGGCAGAGGCAGGCTTGACCTGGACTTGGGGGTTCAAAGGTCAGATGTGAAAGACTTCAAAGCAAGGAGGGAGCAGAAGCGTTGGAAACCAAGA
>NW_011492851.1:263965-265924 GCF_000754665.1 Bison bison bison | reverse complement strand
TCTAAGGCTATCCACCTTGCCAGTGACTGTGTTAACCATGTACCTTCCTTGGCATGTCCCATACTAACCTCAGATCAGGTTGTCACCAGGCCACCACTGTGCTCCATGGCACTGCCAGTGCTGAGCTGCTCTGCTAGTGCCCCCTTAGCTGCAGGGCGGGAGCTGACGTCCTGGCAAGAACTGGTCCCCACAAGCTGGAATCACGCCCCGTGTCCCCCACCACCACCCCGCTCCATTTCTTCCACCTGAATATGGATATAAGCTCTTTAAGGTCTGCAGGGGTCAGGGTCCTCTCCCTCCTCAACTGTCCTCAGAGGCACCAGGCTCTTCTCCTCTGGGTCACCACGGGGGCTGACCCCACTCTAGCTGCAGGAAGGACCTGAGACTCGGGTCCCTTTCACTGGCCATGGCCACTGGTTCGGCAGTGAGCGTGTGACCCAAGTTAGCACAATCGGAGAAAAACCTGAAATCTTTTTCCAGGACAAGCAGTACAGAAGTATGCTCTCTGATAGGGACTAAAACCTGTGGAAATCAGTCTGGGCTGTGACGGGACCCCTGCGGGGGAGGCTGGCTGTGCAGAACAGTGACCTCCAAAGATGTTCACGTCTTGGAACCTGTGACACTGTTGGCCTGCACGGTAACAAGACCTGGCGGATGTGACTCAGTTAAAGATCTTGAGATGAGGTTGAGGGGGGAGGCTTATCCCAGATTATCCCGTGGGCCCTGGGAGAGAGGAGGGAGAAAAGGAACCAGAGACGGCGAAATGAGAAGACGTAGCTGGCCGTTACTGTCTTTAAAGGTGGAAGCAGGACATGAGTCCAGGAGCTGGGCAGGCTGTAGACGCTGGAAAACCCAGCCTGTGGGAGCTCCCCGGAGCCTCCAGAAAGGAACCCAGCCTGCCCACACCTGGACTTTAGCCCAGTGAGGCCTGTTTTGGACACTGATAGGCAGAACTGTAACAGAATGCATGGGACTTGTCTTATGACACCGTTTGTAGGAATTGGTTACTGCAGACATAGTGAACGAATATAGACATTTAACTAGACTGTGGAGTCTATTTTCACATTTATCAAGTTAGTGAATGGCTCATAATTCCCTCCCACCTGGTCAGAGGAGCACAGTCTGACAGCTAAGACTTTACACCAGAAACAGCCTGACGGCCTGTCCTCTGGTCAGACCATGCTCCCCTGACCTCTGACCCCGCTGCCACGTGACATCAGTGGGATGGGGGTGCAGCCAGAGCCCTCGAGACCTGCAGGCTTCAGCTGCTTCCCCAGCATGTTCTGCCAGGTTCCCCCGCTGCAGTGGGGCGTGTCTGCTGGCATGGAGACAGGTCCCAGCAGAGAAGGCTGGCGGACCTGACCCCAGCCCCAGCCCCACATTCTGCCTTAGGCTCCACAGCCATTCCCAGGAGAGTCCTTGGGGGAAAGCAGGGCAAGACGACTGGAAGGCAGCACACACAGCAGGCAGAGGGCAAAGGGACGAAAAGCCCGGGCCTCTGGGTTGCAGAGCGCGGACGCCCCTCTCTGTGCCACTTCCAGTGCTCAGGCCCGGTGCCAGAAACCTCACTGAACTCTCCTGATAGCCCTCGGCGGTGCTGCTAGGGCTGTTTCCCAGCAGAGGGAAGAGGGCCGCGAGAGGAGGCTTGCTCAGCCTCCGCTCCCTGCCAGCCAACCCCCGTTTCATGCAGGTCTCTCCAACCCCAATGACATGAGCCGTCTTCATCATTTACGCAAGATCCAGGCAGACACAGTGTTAAGTTTGACTTAAATAAAAGTATTTCCCCATACACGGAAAAACATTATCACTTGCCACAAATAGCTGGGAACCACAAAAATCTCAATAAAAAGTGAGACTAGCAAGTATTAAAAAGGGAGAGTCATAACTTCACCCCCTAAGATTCATTGAATTAGAATTAAAAAGGCACAGGAATTCCCTGGCCAGCCAATGGTTAGGACT
>NW_011492851.1:260436-263147 GCF_000754665.1 Bison bison bison | reverse complement strand
TGAGCGCTCAGCTGAGGCTGGAGCACATGATGGGTGCGTGGCTCCACAGGGTCCCCGAGTGACTGCCTCCCTCTATACTCAGCAGTCTTCTCAAGGTGTGGAGAAGGCAGAGGCAGGCTTGACCTGGACTTGGGGGTTCAAAGGTCAGATGTGAAAGACTTCAAAGCAAGGAGGGAGCAGAAGCGTTGGAAACCAAGAGGCTGAGATGATCAAGCCTGGATGAAGAAATGAGGGGTCAAGGGACAGGCGGTGAAAGAGCAAGGTTCAGGGGGTTGGAGTGAGAGAGCGGGCGGGCCGGCAGGCAGGCCAGGGCCCACACACCACAAGCTGGGATGCAGTGTCCGCCCCAGATCTTGTATGTGTCACTGCACAGGCCCACGGATGGAAACCTAACTCAAGCTATGTTAAGCCCCAGGGTCTGCGCGGCTCACCCTGCAAGTGGGGCAAGGCTGGCTGGGTCTGGGGTCGTAAACAGCCGCCTCAGGAGTCTCTGCCAGCTGACCTGTCCTCTGTGCTGGCTTCAGCCTCCGGTGGACACTTCTCATGAAGTGGCAAAGATGACGCGGAGACCCAGGACCAAGCCTCTTTCCTGTTATTTCCCGTAAAGGTGCAGGACTAAGTGTCACTGGGCTGTCCGCTCACATTTCTGCACCAATCACTATTCTGGGGATGAGGGGACACTTTGACTGGCCAGGCCAGGGTCCCGTGTCCATCCCTGAAACAAAGCTGAGGGAGGGCCAACCCATCTAAGCCATGTGGTGCCCAGAGAGGGAAGGGTGGTTCTCTACACAAAATGAGAGGGAGGGGCGTCAGGAGGTGAGAAGGGTGCTGGGCAGGCATAACAATCAAGTCTACTGCTGTGGCCTCACCGACCTTCATGCGCCTTGGAGACTGGCCTGCTACATCATCTTCCGCTGAAACAGAAGGAACCCCCTGACTCTGCGGCCAGGTCCAGTTTCTTTGCACACTGGACCTGCGGTCTAGGCCTGGAAAGGCATTTGCTCAATTTGTGATTTTGGACAAACTCCATCCTCCTTTAGGACCTCCGTTTCCGCACCTGTAAAAAGAGAATGCTGGGTCAGATCAGATTTCTGAACTCTTCTTTAGCAGGAAAAAAAATGCAACAGCTCTGGTGGAAGAGGAGGTGGGAGACAAAAGTTTCCACTCACTGACAGAAACCATTCCCGAGTCTGGTAAGATCCAGTGTGCAAAATACACACAGCAAATCTGCCCGACTGCGTGAACGTGGGGGTCCAGAACTGGGCCGAAGCCTGAGCTGAGCCCGACACTGACGCTAGAGCGAGGAACAGCAGCGACGCGGCCCACGCTTTCACCGTGCCCGCAGTCTAGTGGGAGAGACCAGCACTGACCCGGCAGTCATGCAAGTAACTGGAAACCAGACCCAGAAGTCACGCTGGAGAAGTACGAGGAGACTCGAGAGGCAGCAGCTGCGGCGGCAGGATTTGACTCCAGGGCTGTCTCAACCCGGGCGCAAAAAAGCTCCCCTGAGCTCTGGGCAAGTCCCTCATTCCTCTGGACCTGAGTCCGCTTATCTGCGGCATAGCAAAGTACCACCTGCTTCTAAGGACGTTAGCCGACCATCAGGGTTCCGTGTGGGCATTACCATACCACCTTCTGGTGCTGTCCGCGGCTCTCCAGCTGGTCCAGGTGGCCCGCTCTGGGCTTGCACACCACGCCGATGTACCTGCTCTGGCACCTCACCGTCACAAGCTTCCCAACTAAGGACTGAGCTTGTTAAGGCTGCAGATTTTGTATCATCGCAGTGCGCCGGAGTGTCTGGCTCAGAGCAGGTGCAAACCAATGTTTGTTGAACGAACGGGTGGATGGGAAGAGTACGCTGTTCCAGGCATTGCTGACATTATCATGGAACGGACAGGACGCAGCCGCGGGATGACCATCTAATCTGAGGGATGGGATGAGGGTTCCACAGGCTGCCATGCCTTAAGTCCTCAGCAGAAATTCCAACTGCTGATTACTTGCTGGGCGTTCTTGGGTGAGTTGCGGGGCCTCTTTTCGCCCGCATCTTCATCCGGACTAGGAACTACACTAAACGTCACCCACAGCCAACTTAATCTAAGTAAAGGGAGAGGTGGAGGTGAGGGGAAGCAGAGGAGGACAAGCTCCCTGAGGAAGCTGCGCAGGGCCTGCCCGAAGACGGTGAGAGAGTGGCTGTCAGAAAACTGCTCAGCCGGCGCAGGTCGAAGCTTAAGTTCTAAACCTGTCTGTTCATCTCCAACTCCGAGGTCGAGCTTGAGCTCCGCAGAGCGGTATCGGTTCGAACGCGCCCACGGGCCGGAAGGCGCGGTGAAGAGCGGGACGCGCGCCCCCAGTGAGCTGCATCGCCGCCCCTCTAGTCCCTACCCAGGAAGGAAGCGCCGGCCGCGGGGGAAGGCAACCCCGCGACACCGCCGGAAGGTGGTGGGCGGGCCCTACCGGCAGCCGCGACGGGCGCAGCCAGGGGCCAATGGAGCGCGGAGGCGTTCTCGCCGCGGCCAATGGGACGCCGACCTAGGCGGGACCAACCGCCTGGTAACGGCCTCGTGGTAACAGGGTGCGCGCTGCCTGGGCTCTGCGGGCTCCGGGGCTCGGGTTGTCAGGATGAAGATCGAGGAGGTGAAGAGCACCACTAAGACTCAGCGTATCGCCTCCCACAGCCATGTGAAGGGGCTGGGGCTGGACGAGAGCGGCCT
>NW_011492851.1:249212-260293 GCF_000754665.1 Bison bison bison | reverse complement strand
CGACGCGGGGGTCGGCGGGGAGAAAACGGGCGAAACCCTGCTCTCCCGCACCGTGCGTTTCGGACACAAACGTTTAAACCGCCAAACAGGAGTGTTAGACTTTGGGGATTGGTTCTGCGGGGGGACCTCTGCGGGCCCCAAATCGGAGTTTCTGGGAACGCATTGGGAGGCTCTGGGATTTTAAAGCCGGAAAATGACCAGCCTCGGCAGGTGACGGGTACCGAGTCCTTTTTGACCATTGCAGTTAAAGCCCACATCTACTACGTGATGATGGTGCCCAGTCCTCTCACCTACGGCATTATCACAGAACTATTCAGGCTGTTTTTTAAAATTGTTTTTTGTAGATGAAAAAATTCAGGGTGAGAGACCTGGCCACTCAGTCCACTGGCCGCTCAGTTTAGTAATAGCAACACTGGAGTTTGTGCCTGTGTGTTTCTGACTCCCGAGACAGTGCTCTCTGTGTAGTACAGCCCCCCTCAGCCCTCTGCCAGTGGGCCTCTGCTGTGGCTCAGCAGCTGTACAAGTCCCGGTTAAGACTCTTGCCCTCTAAGAAAGGGCCAAAGAGAAGCCTTCGTTTTGAACACCATCCTTCCAGAGGGGAAAATGTGACAGGATAAGGTGACTGAACTTTCTGTTTATCCAGCTTCAGCTTAAGGTGGAAGTTTCTCTCAGACAGCTGGATAAAGTTTCTCTCTATCCGGCTGTCTGAGAGGCTGTCCCTGCAAACA
Organism: Bison bison bison; assembly: GCF_000754665.1. NCBI lineage: Eukaryota > Metazoa > Chordata > Mammalia > Artiodactyla > Bovidae > Bison > Bison bison. Next base: position 259,565 of record NW_011492851.1, on the reverse strand, counting down.
GCTGTTGAGTGCTCTCCATGTGCTAAGCAGCCCCATTTCCGTTGTCTTATTGCTCCCCTCCATCCTTACATTGTCTCTCTACTTTTTTATGACACTTATCTGACATACGACAAAATTGGAAGACTTGTATACCCTTGTGCCCGGTTTCTGCAAGTAACATTTTACACCGTTGCTTTATCTTCCATCTGCTCATTTATCCATCCAGCAGCCATCTGCCTTTGCATTTCAAATTCAGCTGCCGACATTAGTATACTTTACCGTAAATATGTTAGCATTTGTGCCTCTGCGTTATGAATTCTGTTTTCGGATGAGAAAATTGTGTTTCACAGAGATTAGGTTATGGGTCTGAGATTACTCAGCTGGGGATTGGTGGACCTAGGATTTAAAGCCAAGGCAACCTGACTCCAGAATCCATGCTGTTAACTCGGATGCTGTGTGCCTCCATATGAATATGAGCTGCCCAAGGATAGAGACCGGGTGGTGTTAAATATCCAGAACCTGGCTTATTATAGGGACTCAGAATTTATGTACTGATTTATTAGTCATCCCACTTCTGCTGCCAGGTCCTTGTTTGAGTCTGGTCACATCACCAGCCTCCTTGATGTTCAATAGCCTCACCTGAAAAATGAGAGTGACAGTTTTTTAAAGGCCCTTCCAGTTCATACTTTTTAACTTTTGGAATCCACTCAAGTGTCTCACTGGAGAGAAGGAGCCTAAATGGAAGAATACTAACGGGAAGAGGAAGTGTGTGAATGAGCGTACATAGACAAGGCTTGAACAGTCTTCTACCTGTTTAGTTGCCCAAAGAGTTCCAATGCTGAGGGTCATGACATCAGCGGTTACTATGGAAAGACCACAGTGGCTCTTTTATCTTTTTAAAAATGCGACCTCTGAAGAATATCTTCTAGGCTGTGTAAGTGTACTGTGCTTTTCCAGCTGAGCCAGAAATGGAATAGAGCACATCCACATGCTTTCCTTGAACCTGTGTTTTTGAGGGGCTAAGTGTGAGAGCAAGATACATCTCCATAGTCCACGGGGAAAAGAGAGAGAAGAGTTAGATGTGTTCACAAGACGTTGTCAGCACGCTACTGCCCAGGGAGAAAAGCTGTGACCTGCCTTGAGACAAATAGAATGCACCTTGCAGAGAGTCATGCTTTAAATCAGTGCAATAGATCTTGTGTTATGTAGTCTCAAGATACAGGTGTTCAGGGAGTGTGACTTTCTCAGCCTTGCTCCAAAAATATTCTAAAGTGCATAAAATCAGTAACCCATTTACAGAATTTCTGTGTATGTACATACATATATGTGTCAGTATACAGTCGGCCCTTGGACAACATGGGTTTGAACTGCATGAGTCCACCATATGCAGATTTCTTTCAGTATATAAGCATTGGGACACTTGGCTGCTGTCACAGATATGGAGGGCTGACTGTGTAGTTATGTGCTGATTTTTGACTGTGTGGAGATCGTGCATCCCAACTTCAAGGGTTCATGGGTCAGCTATATCTACAGATAGATGTATGTGATTTTATATACACACACACACACAATGTATATGCTGTACAAAATGGCTTAATGCTCAGAATATTTAAAATATGCTCACAAATAATTTAGTCTTGAGGATTTGAAAGGCATTTCTTGGCTCTTATGATGCCACAGATTAAAATCACATGCAGCGTTTGCTTGCAGCATTCTGGGATAGTTAACTGATGGCCAACTAGTAGAATATGTCATTGCTTCTTAGTACTTCGTGGGTTAGTTTGAGAATCTACTGTAAGCTGTGAATCTCTCCCTGGAAAATGCACACGTGCAGATAGAAACACAGTTTTGTTTCCAATTTCTAGAGGGCCCCTGGAGTATATGCCGCAGCTCCCATTTCCATTCTCCATAGAGCAGCCATCAAGACCCTTTAAAAACCAATCTTCAGAATGTGACATGTAGCCTGAGACTTTTTCACTGGTTTCCCATTACATGCAGAATAAAATCCAAACTTGACTGTGGACTGGAAGGTCCTCATCTAAGTTCTGCCCCTCCTGCCTCCACGACCTCATCTTCCTTGCCTGCTTGTTTTCTGAACTCCAGTTCATGCAGCCTTTCTGTCCCTTGGGTGTGCCAGGCTCATTCCTGTATTTTGAGTTGCCGGGAACACTGACTTCTGCCCTGCCTGGAGTTTCATGTATCAAATACAATGTCGAAGAGGCCTCCCCAGATCGCTCTGTGGAGTACCCTCTGCCCCAGCCACTCGCCCCTTTGCTGCCCTTTCTTCATAGTGATTTTGTGTTTGTCTCCCCACGAGAACAGGAGCTCCGTGGCCCTCGTGGCCTCCAGCACCTGGAGCAGCCCCTGTGGTGTCCTGGCGTTCAGTGAATGAGTCTGAATTGTGTGCACCAGAGACTGACTGTTTCCTCCTGTGAAGCATTTTAATATTGATTTACTATTTCTTTCCATTGTGGTGTCTAGGCATGTGGTGTGATAGTAGAATTAATCAAAAGCAAGAAAATGGCTGGAAGAGCTGTCCTGTTGGCAGGACCTCCTGGAACTGGCAAGGTACTCATTTTCTCTCATTTTAAAAATCTGCCCAAGAGGTTGATTTTAATGTCTAAACCAAATTGAATTTGTGTCTTCACTAGTCTTTGTTTAGCTGAATTGGTTATATGTATGTTTTTAAAACTGATGTGCAGTAATACATTTGAGTATCTAAAATCCATGCTTCTAAAATTCAAATTATCCTGGCTGACCTCCAGAGAAGAGAGAATGGAGTCCTCAGAGGGGTCTCATTGTCCTTAATTTCTCTTTTATCTCTTTCAAGTCTCCTTTGCTTTGGAAATATATTTCTGTTGGCCTAGGGCGTCATAAAATCTTGGGAATGACATCTTATTTGGGAGGGAAAGAAAATCGGTCAGCAGGCAATTTTCCAAATGCTGACTTGACGCAACACTGCCCTAGCTGTGAGAGATGGCAGGAGAAGGGGAAAAGAGTTTTGTCTTTTTATCTCCAAGGGCCTCATGGGCTCCCTGGGGCAGAGAGGGAACCATGGCAGCAGGAAGGTCTTCAGCTGAGCTGCAGGGCGTCACCTGGCCATAGATGCGACTGGCGTTGCAGCAGAAGGTGGCGCTTGGGCTGGTATGGCTGGAGGAGTTGAGGCTTGACATTTACTCTTGGAGCGGGGAGACGGTTTGGCTTTGCAGGAAAGAAAAGGGCCTTTTAGGCCGAGATGCCTAACAGCTTGTGGGATCTGTGAGGGGCTTGGCCGGGTGCTTGAAACACACCATCTGGGCCTGTTTGTTCTTTAAGAGGGCCGCTTGATGCTCCCCTCATAGCTCAGTTGGTAAAGAATCCACCTGCAATGCAGGAGACCCTGGTTTGATTCCTGGATTGGGAAGATCTGCTGGAGAAGGGATAGGCTACCCACTCCAGTATTCTTGGGCTTCTCTTATGGTTCAGCTGGTAAAGAATCTGCCTGCAATGCCAGAGACCTGGATTCAATCCCTGGGTTGGGAAGATCTGGAGAAGGGAAAGGCTACCCACTCCAGTATTCTGGCCTGGAGAATCCATATCTAGTCCAAGAGGTCTCAAAGAGCTGGACACAGCTGAGCAACTCACTCACTCGATGCAGGAGAGGAGAAGCTTGGGAGTGAGTTTGTAAAGAAGGGGGTTCCACCCTGGTGCTGAGACCCCAGGCAGGTCCCTTAGCCTTTCTGAAGCAGTAGCAGCCCTCCCTGTTGAAGAGTTATTAAATTGGTACTTGTAAGATGATGACTTTATCATTTTGAAGTCATATGATTGAATTGCCAGTATATCTTACGTTGGTGTCTTAAAGTTGAGGAAAAAGTGCTGTATTTGTGAACAAGTAAAGGGCTGTAAACGTGAACTTCAGTTTCCTTTCTGCTCATCACTGTGTGTTAGTTGCCCAGTCACGTCCGACTCCACGCGACCCCATGGACTGTAGCCCGCCAGGCTCCTCTGTCCGTGAGATTTCCCAGGCAGGAACACTGGAGTGGGTGCCATTCCTTCTCCAGGCTCGTCACTGTGTTTACCATTTATTTGCTTACTGTCCCTTTTCGTATCTTAGATGTTTGCTCTCTTTCCATTTTCTTCTTCCTAAACCACATCGTTAAGAAGTTCCTTCTAGAAGGAACTGGCAAAGTCAGGTTTGTGTTAATTGTATTGCCCTTGTTTTGAGAGGGAGTTTTGTTGGATATGTAGTTCAGCTGACAGACGCTTTCTCTCAATGCTGTTTCTCTCAATGGTATTTCCTACCTTTTGGCTACTAGTGTTGCTTTCGAGAAGATTAATTTTGAGGGTTCTGTCTTTTTTCTCTGGGTGTTTTTGGGATATTTTGGTTTTGGTGTTTCACTGTGGTATGTCAAAGAGTGGATTTATTTTCATTTATCTTGCTTGATATGGATCTGAGTATGTAACATATCTAATCAGTTCTGGGAACTGGCTAGCCTCTCTTTCTTCAGATGCTGCCTTTCTCTGGTCTCTTTCCTCTCCTGAAGTCCAGTGAGGTGGCGCCCCCCTGCAGGGGTCCTCCGCCTGGACCACCTTTGCCCTCTGGGCCCTGTGGCACTGTCCTGAGACATTTCGATCGTTGCACTCGGTGGGGCAGCGGGTGCTGCTGGCCTCTGGTAGGTGGAGGCCGTGGGGCCCGCAGGGCGCCCTGCAGAGGTGGAGCGGCTCCCACAGCGAGCTCTCCAACCTGAAGCGCCCGCCCGGAGCCTCTCAGTTTGTCCTCGAGTCTTTAACCTATGTTTTCGGTTTCTTTGGCTCTGCTGCATTCTGGGGAGCTTCTTTAGACCTCTCTTCCAGTCTGCCTTGTAGCCTGTGAGAAAGCTACTCTTCAATACAGTCCGTTGAATGTTTTTCATTTTGAAAAATTTGAAATCTACAAAAGAGTGGAAAGAACAGTTTGATGAACCCCTCTGTACCCTACTCATAGGTAACTAATGGTAAATATTTTGTGAATTTGTGTTTTCTGTATTTTACTTCTGAACCGTTTGAAAGTAAGTGCCAGGACCTTCTTTGCCATGATACTGTTATCCACCCAAGAAGTGTAATGTTGCTAATAGTTTTAGCTAATATTTAGTTCATAGTAAAATATCTGTAAGTCTTTTCAGTTTTTGGCTCTCTCGTTTTCTGTGCTTCTTTTTTTTTGTTTCATTTTGTTTTCATTTTTCATATTTCTTATTTGAATTATAATCACATACCTCACATTGCATTCACAATAGTTTCTTTAGTCTCTTTATCTGGAACAGTTATCCTTCCCTGCATTTTTTGGATTCTTTGTACAGTACTGACATTTTTGAAAAGCCCAGGACAGCTGTTTTGTAGAGTGTCCTACAGTGGTTGTCTGACTGTGTCTGAAACACTCAGCACTTTGGCAGAACACTGCATAGGTGGTGGTATTGTGTCTGGAACCTGCATCGCAGCGGAAGGCTGACACCACGCCGTGTTCTCCTCTGAGGGGACTGGCTCGCTCTGAAACTCAGTCTTCTGGGAAGTGACACTGAGATGTTGGGAATATCCTTTACCCGATGGCTGTAGCATTTCAGTGGTCTTTGCCTTATCACACTGCTGGTTGCACAACGGTGACTTGTAAGTCTCTCGAACCCTCGGTCGGTAGGTGACTTGTAAGTCTCTCGTACCCTCGGTCGGCACACGCGCCGTGCTGCGTTTGGTTGCTCAGGTGTGTCCGCTCTTCTCAGCCCAGTGGACTGCGGCCCCACAGCCCTCTGTCTGTGGGATTTTCCAGGCAGGAGTACTGGAATGGGTTGCCATTAACCTCATTAATACATATATTCGCTTGCTTTTTTTCTTTTTCTTTTTACTTTTTTTTGTAATGAAGAAGCCTCTCCCTCCTCCTCTTATTTTACAATTTTTTCATTTCTTCAAGATCTGGCTATTTTTTGTAGTCTCTTGTTTCTTGTTCATGAAACAATTTCTTCCTCACTTTATATCCTGTGTCTGCTTGTGGACTTGTGTTTGATCAAATCTGAGGCTTCCCTGATCTCCTGATCAGGGCCGAGAACTTCCTGTGAGGGGCCCTGCTTGCGCCCACCCCAGGGCACGTGATGGGAATTTTGTGGCTTGGGTTTCTGGCCGTCAGGCCGTGTAGAGCCCAATCCTGAGTCTGTCTGAGAGCCTACTAGGGAGGCCTCCTCAGCCAGAGCTGCGCTGAGACTGGCCAGCTTGTCCCTGGCCCTTGGAGACTTTCTCTGTGGTCAGCTTGTCTACTGACACGTGTTCTTTGAGGCTTCTTTGTATCCGTGGTTTCTGGCATCTATCAAACACAGGCCCAGCTCCCCAGGCATGGCGGCTTTCCTCTCTGGATCTGGCTTGACTATTTACTCATTCTGGATGTTCTGTAACAGGAAGGAGCGGCTGTGGCTCTCTCGGCCAGTTTGCTGGAGCCGTGGGTCCTTGGTGCTCTGGTAACATCGTACCATTTTCCTTCAGGAGATACCAGAGGCTCTCGGCACCTGTGGGTTGTCCAGTGGCCTCTCCACACGTTCAAGGCGTGGGGTAACTCTCCTGCGCCACTGTGTGCCCACGGGCCCCGAGGTTTAGGCAGCGTAACTGAGTGGCCGGCAGGAGTGCGCTGCTTGCTCAGAATGTGGCCGCTCCCCTCTTAAGGCTGCACGCTCATAACAATGGGGCTTTGTGTTTGGGTTTTAGGAAAAGGCGTTCATGTGAAATTGAAAATAAAGTTGACTATTTAATCTTTTGGCAACAGCCTCTTTGTGCCACTTGCTTGGGGCGGTCATCAGAAGTGGGTCCTGGAGACGGGGTTTGCATGCTGGCCCTGATGCTTGCCAGCTGACTGTGAGTGAGTTGGGCATGTGTGACTTTCAGTTTCTAAGTCCATGAAATGTGAACTAGATCATCGAGTTCATAGGCTGGTTGGGAGCATTCAGCGGGATCTCTTGTGCAAGTCAGTCAGGCAGTCAGTTCAGCCACTCAGTTGTGTCCGACTCTTGATCCCATGGACTGCAGCATGCCAGGCTTCCCTGCCCATCACCAACTCCTGGACTCAATGGACTCAACATGCATTGAGTCAGTGATGCCATCCAACCATCTCATCCTCTATCGTCCCCTTCTCCTCCTGCCTTCAATCTTTCCCAGCATTAACGTCTTTTCCAATGAGCCAGTTCTTTGCATCAGGTGGCCAGAGTATTGGAGTTTCAACTTCAGAATCAGTTCTTCCAATGAATAACCAGGACTGTTTTCCTTTAGGATTGACTGTTTTGATCTCCTTGCACTTCAAGGGACTCTGAAGAGTCTTCTCCAACACCACAGTTCAAAAGCATCAATTCTGCTCTCAGCTTTCTTTATAGTCCAACTCTCATATCCATACATGACTACTGGAAAAACCATAGCTTTGACTATAGAGACCTTTGTTGTCAAAGTAATGTCTCTGCTTTTTAATATGCTGACGATGCTTATCACAGCTTTTCTTCCAAGGAGCAAGTGTCTTCTAATTTCATGGCTGCAGTCACCATCTGCAGTGATTCTGGAGCCCAAGAAAATGAAGTCTCTCAGTTTCCACTGTTTCCCCATCTATTTGCCATGATGTGATGGGACCAGATGCCATGATCTTCGTTTTTTGAATGTTGAGTTTTAAGCCAGCTTTTTCACTCTCCTCTTTTACTTTCATCAAGAGGCTCTTCAGTTCCTCTTCACTTTCAGCCATAAGAGTGGTGTCATGTGCATATCTGAGGTTATTGATATTTCTCCCGGCAGTCTTGATCCCAGCTTGTGCTTCATCCAGCCCAGCATTTCACATAATGTACCCTTCGTAGAAATTAAATCAGCAGGGTGACAATATACAGCCTTGACGTACTCCTTTCCCGATTTGGAACCAGTCCGCTGTTCCATGTTTGGTTCTAACTGTTGCTTCTTGACCTGCACACAGATTTCTCAGGAAGCAGGTAAGGTGGTCTGGTATTCCCATCTCTTTGAGAATTTTCCAGTTTGTTGTGATACACAGTCAAAGGCTTTAGCGTAATCAATGAAGCAGAAGTAGATGTTTTCCTGGAACTCTCGTGCTTTTCTGCGATCCAGCGGATGTTGGCAGTCTGACCTCTGGTTCCTCTGCTTTTTCTGAATCCAGCTTAATCATCTGGACGTTGTCGGCTCACGTCACGCAGTCTTCGTGCAGGTCCCTCTGTCCTACATGGTAGGTGCAGGTTAGTCCCTACAGTAGCCGCATCTCACTCTGTCCTTCTGAGAGCCTTTAAACGGAAGCAGCTGGACACCCCGCGGCATTTCTTAGCCACGCAGTTCTCATTTGGTACAGGGACACATAGGTCATTTCTTCCGTATTGGGCTGCTGTGGGGTCTGCACTGCATCAGGTGTGGCACTGTCTGAGTTCACAGCTGAGGGAGGGGCGTTGGGGCCTGTAGCGCTGGGGGAAGAGAAAGAAGAGTGACTGGGCAGGTGAGCAGTTTGGACAGAGGTGGGCCTGGCCGGCCTGCGGCTCTCCCCACGGCGTCCTGGTCGAGCGTGCTGCTGCCTTGCTGTCATGCTCTAGAGATGGTCCCTTCATTCTCAGAGTACAGGAGAGCACAGCTCTAGAGATACCAGCCTCGGGGGCACAAACTCGGATGCCTGCTCACGTGGGCAGTGGGCTGAGGAAGCGCCCAGGAGCTAGTGCGAGCCTCGCTGGGGGCAGCTGCCTGGGTGTCCACTCTCAGCACAGCCGTGTGGCCACTGGGGCCCGTTGTGGCCAGAGCTTCTTGCTTCTCAGAAGAAGCTAAATGACTGTATTCTCTGTGAAATTTCCCTACGTCCAAGCATGCGCAACAACTAAGTTGAAAAATACACCTGAGACTCTGCAGGCCAAAATAGGAGCAGTCTGTGGGCAATCAGCTTGCTGCCAGTGACTAACCCAGGAATTTGATTTGACTGATGAGAAAGTCAGGCACGTGGCTGGCCCATGTGCTTGGGGTCACACTGAAGATTAAACCATCAGCAGTGAACAGAAGAGGAATTACAACTGTCTCAGAGATCCACGTCATTCTGTAGCAGCAAGCTTCTTGTCTTAGCCTGTGCACCTTGGAGCTGACCTCACTGGGCTTTTGTGTCGGAGTTAAGGCCAGCTGAAAGCGGTTCTGGCTCTCCGTATGGGACGTTTGGTCATGCACCTGTTAAGTCTTCGTCTGTTCGGCAGCTGTAGTTATTTTAGCGAAAGTCACTTTGTAGTTTCTATGGGCGTGTTCAAGTATGACTGCACCAACTCATAGCCTCAGCATCCCAGCCTGGGTGTCATTCTTCCCGATTTGTGGGGCCATTCCGCATAAAGTGGGCCTCCAGTCATTTGTTCCTTGATTACTGATTTTTGATGGGCTGTAGTTGATGGTTTCCTGAGTCTGTAAAGATAGAAAGCAGTATCTCAGAGACCCAGCAGAGCTGTTCTACTGCGACATGGTCAGCACTGTGTTTCGACGTTGAGGGAACAGTTTGGGAAGCCTCTGCTGATTCTGATGGGAACATGATCTCTGGAACCCTGCTGCCAGAGTTTGAGGCCCCACTCTGCCATTTTCTAGATTACGGTACCAAGGACGAGTTATTTAATCTGTGTCTCAGCTTCCTCATTTGTGAAATGAGGAGAGCAGTGGTGTTCAGCTCACAGGGCTAGTGGGAGGGGCGTGTGCAGCATCGGGAGCTAGACCTGTTCTGGCCGAGTCTCAGTCGTGACAGCCATTGTGATGACAGGGACCGTTGGAGATGCCGCTCACATTAGAAATTGTCCATAAGAGTCATCAACTGTTTATTGTGAAACGTGCAAACGGTATTAAAACTAAAGGGACTAGAATTTCAGTTCCTAGTTAATAATTTCTGTTTGTAGCATATGTTCCCGAATCACTGTATTTCAAGAATGTGAAACAAGCGCATTTCTTTGCTTTCTGTGTAGACGGCTCTAGCTCTGGCTATTGCTCAGGAGCTGGGGAGTAAGGTCCCCTTCTGCCCGATGGTGGGGAGTGAAGTATACTCCACGGAGATCAAGAAGACGGAAGTGCTGATGGAGAACTTCCGCAGGGCCATTGGTGAGTACCCGCCCGCGCCCGCCGAGGCTTGTCCTCACCGGCCTCCTCCTGCGAAAACGCCTCTGGGACGTGTACGGGTGGCGCTGCTCTTTTTCTTTTGGCGCCATTAGCGTTATCTTTGCAATGAAACACAACCCCAGTTGTTCTGGAAAGTGCTTTAGCAACCAGCAGACGCGGGCCCCAGCCCTGGTTTGGGGTTTCACTGGCACTGGACTCTCTTGGCAGCCTTCCTGTGCTTTCGGAGGTGACGGCCGCGGCGAAGGCTTTGGCCCTGAGCCAGCAGCTCTGTGCGCCGGGCCGTGG
>NW_011492851.1:233866-249077 GCF_000754665.1 Bison bison bison | reverse complement strand
GCTGAAGGCTCGTAGCGTGTCAGGCCCTCTACTGACCGTGGCCTTTTCCTGCCCAGGAGGACGTGCTCTGCATTTTGCATCTGACAAAGCAGAGTCTCATGAAGTTAGATAACTTGCCTTTGGTGATCTACCTAGCAAGTAGCACAGAACCATAGTCTGAGCCTACACCTGTCTGACCCTGGGGCCCGTGCTCTGACTCCATACAGCGAGCAGAAGGTGACTGCTCTTCCGAAATGTCCCTCATTCCAGCCAGGACTTCGGGGGCATTGTCCTGGCCCCATGCCTGCGGGTCTGGGTCTGGGGAAATCTTAGTCCCCCTCAGACCTGCGTCTCTCTCTAGGGTGCACTTGTTGGGTAACGGGTGATGAGCACTTGTCAGAGCACCTGTGTCCTTGTGTAGTCCCTGTGGTTGTCAAAGCAAGGTAAGTGTTCTCAAGAGGGACACTTACTAGAAAACGTCAAGAAGTTTTCTTCAAAGTTTAAGAAAGAATGGGCTTGTCTAAGCCCAGAATTCTTTCCTCAAGAATCTAGCGTCTAGTTTAAGGGTATGTTGAATAGGGCTTTTGCAAATCATGCTGAGTGAAAAGAGAAGCAGCTGAAGAGTGGTTTGGGGTTCACGGGAGTCCCTCTGGCTGGGATGGAGAGTGAGAGCCGAAGCAAGGAGCTGGTGAGGGGCCTAAGCGAGAGGTGGTGGGCTGTGGACCAGCCCGGTGGAGGTAGAAAGAAAGGGCTGGCTCCTGGGTCCAGCTGGATGGTGAAGCGATGAAATTTCCTGAACGATTAGACGTGGGGCTGGAAGAGAGGGGAAGTGGGGTGCTCGCCGGGTGCCGCTGTTTGCGGTGGAGGGGAAGTGTGGGAAGGAGGGCCTTGAGGGTCGCTGCGGGCGCACGGACCCCGTCCCCCAGCGCGCCCTGGTTCCCGGCCCGTGGCGGGGGCGCTCGGTGCTGTTTCTCCGAATGGGAGGAGGGGTGCTCTTGGAAGCGGGTAGAAGGAAGCAGAGGCTTCTGCATCTCAGTGCCGTGTCTGATTGATAGATGTCGTTTGGTTTACACAGTGTTTTAATAACTCTCGAATGAATTTCCAGTGTTTGGAAATTGGGATATGTCCTGTAAAATGAGAAAAGCTTTCATTCCTGCACAGCCATGGGGGTCCCAGCAAAGCAGGCTAAGTTCTAGATTTTGTCAAACTGCAAAATATTCTGACTGAAAATATTTTTTTACCCTGAAACACTGGATTTTTTATGTACCTATTTTAAATGGAAATATACACATCAGTTCAGGTCAGTCACTCAGTCGTGTCCGACTCTTCACGACCCCGTGAATCGCAGCACGCCAGGCCTCCCTGTCCATCACCATCTCCCGGAGTTCACTCAGACTCACATCCCTCGAGTCAGTGATGCCATCCAGCCATCTCATCCTCTGTCGTCCCCTTCTCCTCCTGCCCCCAATCCCTCCCAGCATCAGAGTCTTTTCCAATGAGTCAGCTCTTCGCATGAGGTGGCCAAAGTACTGGAGTTTCCCCATGGAAAAGAAATACAAAAAAGCAAAATGGCTGTCTGGGGAGGCCTTACAAATAGCTGTGAAAAGAAGAGAAGCAAAAAGCAAAGGAGAAAAGGAAAGATATAAACATCTGAATGCAGAGTTCCAAAGAATAGCAAGGAGAGATAAGAAAGCCTTCCTCAGCGATCATTGCAAAGAAATAGAGGAAAACAACAGAATGGGAAAGACTAGAGATCTCTTCAAGAAAATTAGAGATACCAAGGGAACATTTCATGTAAAGATGGGCTCGATCAAGGACAGAAATGGTATGGACCTAACAGAAGCAGAAGATATTAAGAAGAGGTGGCAAGCATACACAGAAGAACTGTACAAAAAAGATCTTCATGACCAAGATAACATACACATAGGAAAGTGTAAAAACACCTATTTTTAACAGTAATGAAGTAGATGCTCACACAGCCACCGTTCACTCAGGGTACAGAGCATCAGACATGGCTCATGCTCTCCCAGGCACAGCCCCTCGCCTCCCACACGTCCCCACAGGGCGTGAGAGCCGTGGCAGTGGCCTCTGAGCGTCGCAGCCCTGTACACCCCTGTGTGTCGCGGGCAGTGCGGCTTAGTTTTGCCCCATTTATAAACTTTCTCTGGACAGAATTCACTTTAGGTGCTGTGTCTTGCTTCCTGACAGCTTTTATCTTTGTAAGGTCCAGTTCCTGTTATTACGTGTTGTGCTCTCTCTGGAATAACAGTGGAAATGGCTCACAAGACCCTCTTTCTGGTTTAACTTCTTCCTGAGTACTTTTCAGGAATTTGAGGAACATGTGCCAGAGATTTTATTTAACTCAGTAGCTGATGAGATAAAAAGTAAGATGTTACAATCAGTTCCAGTTATCTGAGTACTTTTAAAATATATTTTTATTTATTTAGAAAATGATTTTCTGAAATTGGTAAAAGATGACAAAGCTCACCTTTACACGAATGCGTATGTCTGAATCGCTTTAAGTTAATTTAAATGCCTTAAAATTTGAGAAAACTGAAGATAAATTTCCTGAGCATCTGTCATTTTTGAGGTGAGGGGACAATGTGATTCTTTTGATGGCAGCAAGGTGAAGAGGAATTTCTTGACCCTGCCCCAGAATAGAAAGGCAGGCCATTGACTGCCTTCAAAAGGGAGCCCTGTGTGTCTTCCTCTGCCTTTGAGTTCCTGTGAAGTGGCAGAGCGGGTGGGGAGGAAGCAGTAAGCCGACCAGAAATAAAAAGCAAGGAGTCTGTGCTGCTTCCTCGACGTGATGAAGATCCCTGTCAGGGATTCAGAAACCTGAGCCAGCAGATGAAACCTGTGTCGTTCCCGACGTCGTTGCCAGAGAGCGCGCCAGCCCGGCCCCTTTCCTGGCTAACAGCCGGTCTCATTGTCCGTCCACACGTCCCCTGCCTGCTTGTCAGCACAGAGCAACTTCTAAACAAATGCAGGGCTAGTGAGAGACGGGAATGCCTTTCTTCCCCACTCAGGAATCTCGTGTCACCGCTGTCTGCCAGGAAATAGAAGGAAGCCTTCCATTTGAAGGAGCTTGTCTCTGTGGGCTATAAGGTTTGATTTAAAAAAAAATATATCAAAGTTCATTTTTAAAGTATAGAAATTTCCATCTTGTCACAATCTTCTGGTGCATTCATGTCGTTTGGAAAACTTTTGTCTTCATTCTTAGGAACTAGGCATTGGGTGCCGTAGAAAGGAAGTGCAGCCTCTCCTTTGGGGCTACCCTAAGACTTCCGTTTGTAGTCGGTCAGGTGGAGTGAAGGAGAGTAAAACTGTTCCTTAACCCTAATATTTGAGTCTTTGTCCTGATTGGGTTTCTGGGCAAAGAAGGAAACCAAGCCAGTGATAATGGCTGGGATTGAGAGTGGGCAGTGACCGAGAGTCCGCGACACCACAGGCCCGCAGTGCGGACAGAGGAGGTCAGGACAGAGAAGCTGATGGTGAGGCACCCAGCCACCACAGGGCTTCCCGCCTCACCAGCTGATGTCTCCATGCCGTGAGCAGAGCAGAGTCCTTGGTTCATTCTGTAGATGAGTGTCTCAGCTGGGCTTGTATGTTGTGATCATCTGGGGAGCTTTAACCTCATAGCGATGACAGGGCCCGCCCCCCGAAATCCAGAATGCAATCAGGGGGGATCAGTGAGTCTGCAGGCTGAGCACGTGACTGGACACAGCAGAGATCTGGAGCTGCCTCCTCTCAGCTTCAGCTGGCAGTGTTCTTCCTGCGCCTGGTCCTGCTGCTGTTATTTACTTGAAGTGAAGTCAAAGTCGCTCAGTCGTGTACAACTCTTCTCGACTCCATGGACCGTATAGTCCATGGAATTCTCCAGGTCAGAATACTGGGGTGGGGAGCCTCTCCCTTCTCCAGGGGGTCTTCCCGACCCAGGGATCCAACCTGGGTTTCCCGAATTGCGGGAGGTTCTTTACCAACTGAGGCACAAGGGAAGCCCCAGTGCTTACTTGGGCTTTTTTTTTTAAGTGACTTGGTAGTCTGGTGCATACATACAGAAGAGTGCACGGAACATCGCTCTGTGTCTCGGTGGGTCGTTTTAAGTTGAAAAACCATGAAACTAGCTCCCAGTCAAGAGAGAGATGATCGCCAGTGCCCCAGAGCATCCGCATAGGGGCAGCTCTCCTTCCGCTTCTGAGATTCATTCCTATTGCTGCGAGTAGCCACGATCATTTTTCATTGCTCCGTGATGTTTGTTTGTATGGATACATCACAGTGCAGGCGGCAGACGTGGGGAAACATTGCCAGTGTTTGGCGAGTAAGAATGACATTGGGTGACCATTGCTGGCTGTGTCCTTGCGTGCACATGTGCACCGCAGCCTTGAGAGTATAACCTTGGAGTTGAATCGGAGGGTCACAGATATTCATGTGTTCAACTTGAGGAGGTAATAAACAGTACATTACTTCTAAACCAGCTCACACTCCCGCCAGCAGTGTCCTGCATCCTTACCAACTCTTGGTGTTGCCCGTCTTTCTAATTTTAGTGATTCTGGAGGTTGTAAAGTAGTATTTCATTGTTGTTTCTTTTATTAAAATTTTTATTTTGGAATGTATCAAGTAGCCAAGAAAAGTAGTCAAGTGATAGGAAGGCTCCCCGTAGCCCCATCTGATTGCAGACCTGCTTTCTGACCTATAATATTTGTGTGAATCTCTGGAAAATAAGGACTTAAAAATGCCATTTTCACCCCTAGAGGAAATTAACAGTACATTCTTAAATGTCAGCACGTATGTAGTTCCTGTTTAAACCTCACGTCGTCCCGTACGTGTCATGGTGTTCTCTTTTATAGTGTTGTGGGATCAGGATACAGGTAAAGGTCTGTACGGTAGACTCGTTGGCATGTATCTTCGTTTGAGTCTGTGTTTCCCTCATGTTTCTGTTTTTACCTTTGGGCAAAGTATAAGCTGGATAGAGACGGGGAGGCCATACTCAAGGGCTGGCAGAACGGAGTGAGGGGTTCTGGAGGCACACGTTGACTGGAGGGGAAGGACGGGGCAGGTTCCATGGGAAACGCTGTCAGCGAGTCGGCCCTGTAGCGCGGTCGGAGGAGAGGGGTCCCGGAGCCTCGGATCCAGTCCTCGGTTCCCTGGAGAGGGACGGGCCCTTCACCTCACCCCTGGGGCTGCGTCTGTGCAGTGCTTCCCTCCCCAGGACTGTGTGCGAGCGAGGCTGACTCGTTGGTTCTTATAACGTGGAGGTTTTATGGCTAAAAAGACTGTTGGAAAAGTGGGAGGGCGTCGAGTCTCTCACCAGGGTTTCTTCTGTCATCTCTCTTCAGGGCTTCGGATAAAGGAGACCAAGGAGGTGTACGAAGGAGAGGTCACGGAGCTCACCCCATGTGAGACGGAGAATCCCATGGGGGGCTACGGCAAGACCATCAGCCACGTGATCATTGGGCTCAAGACGGCCAAGGGGACCAAGCAGCTGAAGGTGAGCACGTGCCTGTGGGCACTGCTCTGCTGAGGCGCCTCCCTGTGTGAGCGCGTCTGTGCAGGGCCGCAGACAGCACCTGTGGGCAGGGCTGGCACGTAGACGACTCAGTGAGGATGGCTCCGGCTCGTTGGCGCCGAGGAAATCGTGTGTGTCAGGACTGAGCTGCATGGTGCCACCCTGCGTCCCGCCAGGGGACCGCGTGTCTGGGGCCTGGCCGCTGACTGGCGCTCACAGGAGAAGCAGCACTGAGCGATCTGGTGAGGGCTGAAGAGCCGTGATGGAGCCATCTCGAGGGGCCTGGTGCGGAGTCCCGGCTGCAGGCCCTTTTGTGTGTTGGGACCTTGAAACCGTGATGGCTTCACTGGTCAGTTCTGCTTAGGCCCAGGGCTCTGTGGAAAGTGTGGTGGTGGCAGTGGTGAAGGTCCTGGGTGAACCTCCCAGCCCTGTCCCGTAAGCCTTGAGGAGACTGTAGTATAAGATAATGACTGGGTTTGAAAGTGGGAAGTGACTGAGAGTGTGTGACACCACAGGCCAGTGGGAAGTGGCAGCTGCTGATGTTGTGAAATGGAACAATCTGATTGTGGCTTTGCCTTATTAAAATAAGGAATAGCCTCTTCTTCACGGCACTTATTCACTGTATGTGTCAAGCCCTGGGCTGAGTGCATCAACAAATCTGTGTGTGTGTGATTTCCCGTATTTTATAGATAAAGAGCTCTGAGGCACATGAGGAGGCTAAGCGTTTACCCTCGGATCGCACAGCTAGTCAGTGGCGGGGCGGATTCTCCGAGTCCTACTGACTGCTGTCTGCACTGTAACTCGCTGTGGGGCCTTTAGGCGTCAGTTGAGCTCTCTGGGGCTCCATCTCCCTATCTGTAGACTGCAGCAGGTTGACCATATAACGTCTCCATCTTTGCCTTCCTCTGTGATTTTATCTTTCTTTGACTTTGTAAGGTGGTGTCTTGGTCACTGCTTTATGGAGATCATAAAAACGTCGCCTCTCCAAAGGACCATTCTTCTTTGTCCTAACAGGGTTTCCATCTCAGGAGCTTGCCTCTGCAAGTATCTCTCTTAAACCTCCCCCTCATCTCTCCCATTCTGTATTAATTACATTTCTTAGCAGGATCTGCCACCTTTCCAGTAATTACATCTTTAGTCAATTCATTTGGGAAATTAACTGATACAAAAATGCGTGATGCCAAAAAAAGAAAAACAGAACGTGTACTATCGAATGTAGGATAGATAACATAAGGTATACAGTTTAAATTTCAGTTATCCATAAAGCTGTTTGGCACAATTTCTGTAAGAAAATAACAAGAGGATGAATGTTTTGCTTTCAAAACGAGAACTTCCTGCCACATTGAGCATCTGCGCAGGCTGTTTGGGGAGATGATGTTTCAGGGCGAAGGCCAGGCCTCTGCCTTTGTGGAGTGCCGCCCTTGTCCCAGCCCCGTTCGGGCTCGCCACGCACCAGCCTCAGTCGGACGGTGGTCCAGGAGGGTGGGCCTGGGCTCCTATGGTACTGTTTGTAACAACTTCATTGAGGTCTCACTGTAAGTAAAACTCACCCATTTTAAGTGCGCGACTCAAGGACTTTTAATCGGTTTACAGAGTGGCGTAGCTATCATCACAGTCCAATTTTAGGACATTTTCGTTACTCCAGAAAGAAACCTCGTGCCTATCTGCAGTAACTTCCCATCCCACCCCCAGGCCCTGGCAGCCTCTAGTCCACTTTGTCTCTGTATCTTTGCCTTTTCTGAACACTTCATAAAAATAGGATCACACAACATGTGTGCTTTTATGTGTGGCTTTTCCTACTGAGTCCTGGTAAGTTTTTATTCTAGTTTTGTTTTAGAGTTGAGAGTAACAGCTCCCCTTGAAGTTCAACAGAGAGAAACGTTTCTAAATAAAGACTCCTTATAAAAGATGCTCTCCCAGAATATCGATCGCCCAGGTGGCCCGAGTCTGGACGATCTGGAGAAGGCAGCTTTTCCCAGATGTGCTGCTTTTCCTTCTGGAGATAGAAGCAGTTGGGCCCAAGGAGCAGACACTGGGATTTGAGTCCACTGGCTTCAGAGAGATCCTGGTTTTATGTTTCCTTTGAATGAATCGCATCTGTGATGTGATTAGCCTGGGTGCTGTCATGTGGGTGAAGAAAGTGAAGCTCAGAGAGCCTCGTCTAAACCACAGGCCCGCTGAAGGGCAATTGTGGAGAGTACACAGGTTCTGTCCCTGCTTCTGGTGCAGAAACTGCTGCCCCTGCCCGAGGTGGGGAGGGCCAGGGATTGCCGCAGGGAGAGCAGTCTCAAAAGGGGGTGTTAGGCCGTGGGCCCCACCTGTAAGTGGTTAGAGCTGCGTTTGCCAGTTTGCAGCCTCTGGAGTAAAAGGAAGGAGGAGCTTGGGTCTCCCTCGGTGCCCGCCTCCTGCCTGCTCTCTGGGGCGCGCAGGCTCTAGAGCCCGCCTCACACGTCCTCACACGCACGTCCCCTCTCCGTGTGGTCACTGACTACCTCAGCTCTCACACGGGAAGCGCCTGGCAGTGTGTCAGAATGTAATGTCTATTATAGGTCCCTGGTTCACTTGTTTTCTTTTTTTAAGCTGGACCCCAGCATTTTTGAAAGTTTGCAAAAAGAGCGAGTAGAAGCTGGAGATGTGATTTACATCGAAGCCAACAGTGGGGCCGTGAAGGTAACACCGCAAGGAGACCCGGGGGCGGGGTGGGGCCTTCTCTCTTCATGGGGTCCGGGGTGCGTGGGGAGGGGCCCTGGGCCTGCTGCCCCTTATGTTTAGTCAAGTTTGCCTTCCCTGTATCTGCATTCTGTAACCTCGTGATGAAAACAGACAGTCTGTTAGAAAAATACGAAAACCTGTTTGGAAGGGGAGAACAGTGAGGAGGTGAAATAGCGGTAGTCATTTCCAAGTTGAAATGTGCAGGGTATTTAATCTTCCTTTTATCTCTTTGGTATTTTCTTCCAAGATATATGCATGTGGAAAGGAATGCTGCATTAGTATCTGATTTCCAGGGTCCTGTACAGAGTTCCTCACTGTTTAATGGATGAGCATAATACTTCATATCGTGCACTAAATCACCCACCTACAAAAGAGACTGAGCAGCCCCTCCGTCTCCAGTTAATCTACTGGATTTGCCCTTTATCGGGAATTGCATGCAGTTAAAACAAGGGGGAGATTCTGGGAGAAAGTGTCGGGTGTCCTCAGCTGGGTTTTTGGAGCCTGGCGATGAGCAGATAGCGCCTTCTTGGCAGCAGGGGACCAGGCCACGTTTGGAGTTTGTCAAGGCGGCTGTTGGCCGCAGTTGGGACTGGAGACTTTGATCTCGCTGAGTGGCGTGGGGACTTGGCGGTGGACCTCACCAGGCACTCAGGCTTCTCTCTGTCTCTGTAGAGGCAGGGCAGGTGTGACACCTATGCCACAGAATTTGACCTTGAAGCCGAAGAGTACGTCCCCCTGCCCAAGGGGGACGTGCACAAGAAGAAGGAGATCATCCAGGACGTCACCTTGCACGACTTGGACGTGGCCAACGCACGGCCCCAGGTACTGCCCCCCGCTCCTGCTGGGCCGCCGGCCGCTGGCCCTGCCAGCGCGGGTCCTTTTGTGCGCTGGGGGCTCCTGGATAAGCTGTCAGTCTTGCCGCTTCTGAGGGCAGACAGTCCTTTTCTGTCTGTAATGTTCAGCAATTAACATTGCCAAGAGCGACGAGGGGCTCCTTTGTTCCAGTTCAGATGCTCTAGTCACAGATGGCTTCCTGCACACTGCTCCTTCTCCCAGCCCAGCCTCCGGCCTGAGCTGCCAGCTTCTCCCTGGCTTCCCTCCAGCACTGGCTCGGGCCTGGCATGCTCTGGGTGTGAGTGGCGGGGGCAGGAGTGTTCTTTGAGCCCTTTGCAGGATGTCAGAGAGCCTCACAGAGCGGTTTTCCCCCTGCCTAGCAGAACCCCCAGTTTTATAGCTTTGAGCTGGAGCTGCCCCTGCTCCTCATGTGAGTAGAAGATGGATGCTTGTGTCCTGACTAATAAAACGTGGGGAAGCGCGGGATGACTTTCTGCCGTCTCTGGGGAACGTGCGCTTCAGAGGACTGACTCTTTCCCCGCTGGTGGTCTTTGGGTCTGGTTTCCTGTTCGTCCTAAAAGAGGCTATCCCTGCTAGCAAGGGAACAGGCTTTCTAACCTGAAATCTGATCTGTGGGTGTTTTGTCCCTTGGAGCCTTGGCCAAGAAAATGCTAAAGAACCTCCGCTCGATCTGTGCAGCAGCTGTCCCAGACCAGCCTGTGAGAGCCACTCGCCCGAGTCAGCTCAGGGACTGCGTTGCTCCAACACCAATTGGCTCAGCTAATGGTCACTTTGAGTCTTCAGGTTTTCTATGATTTAGGGCTCTCTGATTTTCTCTTTGCTCCTCTGAGAAGAGGGCATACTATTTCCTACCTGGCGGGGCTGCTCTGGGGATCAGATGTCCTCAGTGGTCAGGAAGCTTTTGCCACCTTTCACTGCTGTGCGTTCAGGGGCCACCTGTGTGCCCGGTAGGGCCTGGCAGCCCCAGGTGACCGTGGAGAGCTGTCTTCTGGCTGCCTGCATGGAGGCGCTGGCAGCTGGAGAGCCTGCCGGAGGGCGGCCTGCTGCACAGTCAGGCTCCAGGCCCTGAGCGGCTCTGGTCGCTAGGCCTGGTGAGAGGATGCAGGCCCAGAGTCAGTGCCACCCCACGGGGCTGGGGCAGCGGGACGGGCTTGGAGCTTCCTGGGAAGCAGGATGTGATTCCCGGCAGGTGGGCTCGAAGTGATTCCTGGAGAGTCAGGTGCCCAGGGAAGGGTTGGCAGCCCTGTGGAGTCAGGCAGGCAGTCGGGACCAGGAAGAGACGTGGCTGGGATGGGTTTGCTAGATGCTGGCAGGGTGGGGGGCCTCTGAAAGGTCCTGTCCTGAGAAGCTCCCCGAGTTCCCAGTGCAGGTGCCGGGGTCTCTGCTTCTCAGGACCCCTGTTGACTTGATCAGTTGATGAGGGCCCCGGGCGGAGGTGGTGATGAGGTGTTTGCAGCTGCCTTAGGAAGCGAGACTGACTCCTGAGCCTTCTCTTGTGCAGGGGGGACAAGACATCCTGTCTATGATGGGCCAGCTCATGAAGCCCAAGAAGACGGAGATCACAGGTGAGACGAGACGCAGTGCTGGGGGCTGGAGCCTGGCGGTGCGTGGGATCCTGCCCCTCCTGACAGCGGGGGCTGCGCTGGATCCCCATGCGCATCCCGAGAGGGAGACAGGCGGTCGTTGGCGCGTCCCGCTAGCAGCGCACTGCCCGTCGCCTTGGTGGCCCCTGCCCGCCTCCCCGGGTGAGGCTGCAGGCTGCCTGGCCCTTGTGGGCCTCTGATTTACTTGCTCCTCTTGCTAACTGTATGCTCCTCTTTTTCCGAATTACCACAGATAGCTTTGTTACTTGAAAACTGTCAACGTTAAAGCTGTTTTCTTGCAAATTTCAGCCAGTGGCACGATGTGAACCCCCAGAGCAGTGTCCTTATCGTAGCATGGTCTCTCCAGCCCCGCCTCTTAGCTGTGGTGGAAGGTGTTGGGTGTGTGGGCTGCTCCCCCCTGCTGATGGTACAGGTGCTGGTTTGGAGAATGAAAACCATGACCTTGGACAGTTATTCAGCTTTTGAGATGCTCGTCCCTCTTCGAGCTCTGAGATGGGACCTCTCCTCAGACCTTGTCATTCTTCACAGGTTTTCCTCCAGAGAGGATTCTGAACGCACCCTATTCCTTCTAGGCGCTTGATTGAAAGTTAATTAACGGAAGCTTTGTCACACAGGCCACGAGAAAGGGTCACTTACTCAGTGTAGCACAGGGGAATTTGCATATGAAAACTGCCCATCTTCCAGGCGGGTTTGAGATAATAAGGCCCGGTGGGGAGTGTGACAGACCACACCAGGAGTGTGCGTCCTGGTGAAGACAAGCGTGTACAAACTTAACACACCTTCAGGGGAGCATGCCAGGGTTCTGCTTTTAGGCAACAGTAGCGCAATTTCAGATGAAACTGAAGCCTGGAGTGGGGTTGTAGCCTGATGCTGGGGTCACACAGCTCGCACTCAAGCCCAGCTCTAAACTTGGGCTTGGGTGGGATTCGGAGGGAGTGAAGAGAAAGGCGATCGCCTCCCCACGGCACTGACCCTGCCCGACCCTCGTCCACTCCTAGATAAACTCCGGGGGGAGATCAACAAGGTGGTGAACAAGTACATCGACCAGGGCGTGGCTGAGCTGGTCCCGGGCGTGCTGTTCGTGGACGAGGTCCACATGCTGGACATCGAGTGCTTCACCTACCTGCACCGCGCGCTTGAGTCCTCCATCGCGCCCATCGTCATCTTCGCGTCCAACCGAGGCAACTGCGTCATCAGGTACCTGCCCCCTGCCCCCAGGCTCCTCAGGGTCTCCAGGGTCACATCACCCCGTCGCGCCACCTGTCGAGTTGGGGAGGAGGGCGCCCTGTTCATCCTGAGGGAAACGCTCGGAGTGGCTTGATTTCACTCGAGCAGTCACTCTGTTTCTGCATGTGAGGGCTTCCTTGTGGTAACTGGGGTTCCCATGGGTGTGACTTGGTCATCTGGTTGGAGTGGGCAAAGGAAAGGTCGGGTGGGCCAGCCCTCAGCCACACGGCCTGTGTTGACTTCCGTCCCACGTGAGCTCCCCGAGGTGTGTGTTGTGAGTTCACTTTTCAGATGAGGAACCAGAATGACAGCATGGTGTGCCCCTGGCCACAGATAGGACGAGAAACCCTGGCCTCTGACAGTGAATCCTGTCCTTTCTTTCTGGCCCAAACCTTTTCTTGGGGCCACACTGGTACCTCCCTCCCAATCCCCAAGGCCCACCTTCAAGAAGGGAGCCCAGGGGCGTTCCTGGTGGTCCAGTGGTTAAAATCTGCCTTGCAGTGCAAAGGACATGGGCTCTTTCCGTGGTCCAGCAAGATCCCACGTGCTGCAGGACAGCGGAGCCTGTGCAGCGTGGCTACTGACGTGCCCAGGGGCACATGCTCTTCAACAGGGGAAGCCACCGCAGTGAGAGCTGGAGAGCAGCCCCCACTCAGCGCAACTAGAGAAAGCCCACACGCAGCAACAAAACCCAGCTCAGCCAAAAACAAGGAAGAGCTTTAGAAAAGGAAGGGCGCCCAGAGGCCTCGCCCCTCCAGCGCCCGAGTGAGCACCGGTGTGCCCAGTCGTTGGCTGCCGTGTTCTGCACGCCCTGCGTGTTGGGCCTGCTCCCAGCAGTGCTGGGGCACGACGGGGTGGTGCAGGGCCTCTGCAAGCCTGCCACACAGTGGTGAGGGCGGCAGGGCCCGGAGACTGCGTGCTCCTGGCCCAGGCGGAGCGGGAATCTGAAGAGAGACCCCAAGACCGTGAATGTCTCAGCACAGAGCAGCAGCCAAAGCGAGTGAGGAGCCTAGACCAACCTGCACCTGAGCCCCGCCTCTGCAGAGGGGCTCTGTCTCCGCTGAGCTCGTACGCCAGCCGTGCCGTTGGCTCTGGGGCAGCCCCACTCAGGTGGCCGTTCTCACCCGGGGTGAGGGTCTGTGTGCACGCTGTCCATGCTGGTGGCAGCATCGTGCAGCCCCTCTTTGAATCCCTGTAATGCTGTCTTGTTAAGAGCACCGCTCGCCACCGTCACAGCTGTCTTCTGGTCTTGAAGGGAAGGCAGCTTGGACCAGGTCCAGGCCAGCCAGGGCCTGGCCGCCTGGGCAGCACCTGGAAACGCCGCCTGCTGAGTCTGGTGTCGGCCACGCAGACCCTGTGTGTGCTTGCTGGACTTGACTCTGGTGGGGCCTGGCTTCAGTGTTGACTGCGGCAGACGGGCCCAGCCTGGACAGATGGCGCCCCTGCCGAGGGAGCCCCGCGGCCAGAGCCGACCCGGCCGAGAGCTGGGCCGAGAGCGCTCAGGACCAGAGTCCTCTTCGTCTCATGCCGTCTAGGGAAAAAGAGGCACGGGAGGGTGGCCCTGACCTCAGAACCCACCCAGTGGGGCCTGGGGAACTTGGCCCCAGCCCCATCCAGAAGCATGTGTGTTCCAGAAACCATTTTCTCTAATACGTTGTCTGAAAGAAACTTTGTACCTAAGAGTCAGAGCTTGAATACATTTCCACAGTCTTTGGTCTTTAATTCCTGAGAAGTGCTTAGTATTTTTTAAGCAGAGGGTTTTTGGGGTTTTTTTTCTGTTTAAATTTTTAGTTTTATGGACTCAAAACCAAAAGAAAAAAATTTAACACATATTGATAAATTCTGTTCCTTTGTGGTTTTTTTCCTAATCTTTTTTTCTCTAGACTTTTTATATTTACTATCTCTGGAATGAAGATAATTTATCATGAGTGTTGTAAAATTGGGGATATTTTAGGATGGCGAATTGAGATCTTTTAAACTTTTCCCAGGAGAATATCTAAATAGGTTTTAAAAAGAGAAACATATAGCCTAAACAGAATTAAATAACTGAATATTAAATGTAGTTTTTAAAGGTTATTTTGTTTAATATGACAATTACAGGTATACCAAGTACTAAGATTTTAATCATGATAGAATTTTATCTTTATAATTCTTTATTATTATTTTTAGAAATATTTGTTGGTGAAAAAGATTTACTTTTTTCTAATGATGTCTTAATGTTTTGTATTTGCTACTAGTCTGCTTCCTTTTTTGTTTGAAAAGGTCTTAATTATTTTTATGTATTAGATTTAACAGTTTTTTCATTGTGGTAAAATGCACATAACATAGTTTGCCGTTTTAGTTATTTTTAAGTGTTGGGGAGGCCAGAATTGGGGGCCTGCTGCTGTGGCTTCCAGAAGTGGAGGCAGGAGCCCCCGGCTCAGCCCACTGGGCTTCCAGACACGGCTGAAGCCTGGCACGTGTGCCACACGTTTCTGCCGGGCACACAGCCCACTGGGAGCTGGTGCTGTTCAACCCGGTGGGGTGGCCATTCACTGGTTTGGCTAAGGATTCGAGAGAGAGACAGGCAAAGGATATGATTGGACAGTTCTCAAAAGAAATAAAAGAGCTAAGGAACGTAAGGGAAGGCATTCACGTGATTCGTTAATAGTCAAGGAAAGGCAAATTCAGACGAGGGTTAGGCCTTCCTTTTCCCGGGCCTTTAAGCAGCGTGCTGTTAGGCTGCTCCGTGCTGGCTGCAGGGTAGCGGGGCCAGATCGCTCCTGTGGCTGCAAAAATGAACATAGTCCTCTGTTCACCCATTCATGTTTAGGGAGATATTCAGGGCAGGGTCTGGCTCTGTGGGAGATGCTGAGGAAATGTTCACGGCAGTGTGCCTAAAACACCGTTAGTTATGACAGCAGCTATGAAGCACTGTGTGACCGCCCAGCGGCGTGGGTCCAGTGAGACTCGTCCTGGGCCGTTAATACTGAAACAACAGGGACAGAAGCGACCCAAGCGGACCTACACACTTCGGGTAACTCTAGAGGGCATGACAGGTGCCGGTACGAACAGTCTCTATGTGATTCCAGTTGGCTTTTCTCCTCCTCCCCCAGTTTCCTGTGGTGTTGATATTTGCAAAAACAATGACGCGGTTTCTGATGGCACCTGAGTTAGTCTGTGTCCTCTGCGGTCCTGCTTCTGACTCTCAGGACGAGAACTAGCTGCTCTGTTATCACCGGGGCCTCAGCCATGTTTCCACTGTCCAGAGAGGCCTGAGTGACGTGGAACTTGTTGGCCTTGCAGGGGCACGGAGGACATCACCTCTCCTCACGGCATCCCTCTC
>NW_011492851.1:233500-233766 GCF_000754665.1 Bison bison bison | reverse complement strand
GATGATCATCCGGACCATGCTGTACACCCCGCAGGAGATGAAACAGGTGGGCAGCCCCACCCCCTTCTCCCTGCCCTCGCTCTCCCTCCAGGTCCCTGACACTGAGCAGGACGGTGCCCGTGAGTGGCCCTGGCCTCCCACTGCCCCCTGCGGAGCTGCCTGCCGCGGGCGTGTCTCCGTGCTCCCAAGCCTTGGCCCACCTGAATGACGCGTGAGCCAACGGGGCGTTGCCTCTAGTGTCCCAGAGGCTCAGCTGCCGGGAGTCC
>NW_011492851.1:231983-233400 GCF_000754665.1 Bison bison bison | reverse complement strand
GCCGGGAGTCCTGGCGGTCCTCTCTTCTACTCCATCCCGCCTGGTAACCTTCGGACAGGGACAGTGGGAAAAACAACGGGAGGACCGCCAGTAAGGAGGTCCCAGCTCTGAGAGAGGCGGCAGAGCCCACTCAGTGATGGGCCCGCCCAGGCGCCAGCCCACCAGAGCCCACAGCAGCCTGGCTCCCGCGGGCAGAGCCCAGGTCCCAGCAGAGGGCGTGTGGGTGGGGGTCGTGGAGTGAGGCTCACAGGAAAGGTGCCCAGGGAGCGCTGAGCTCAGGGCCTGCATGGCGGCTCCGCCTGTGCTGAATCGGGAGAGGTGATGGCTGCTGGCCTGGCCTCGTCCCCAGGGCGCAGCCCCAGCTCTCCGTGCAGAGTCGGAGCCGCAGCCACATGCCCGCAGCCTTGGCAGCCCCGTCCCTTCTGGCCTTCCAAGCCATCCTCTCCCCCTGTGCTGGCTGAGCCCTGCGTGGCGATTCCAGGACACAAAGCCGGCCGTGCACTGCGGGGCCCAGCCATCTGCTGTGCCCACCCTGACCCCAGACAGTCTCAATGGGGCATTGGTCTCTCACTGTGGGTCAGCGTATGGCCACGGCTGGGGACCTGGAGTGGCCCAGGGCCACACTGACATCCGGGGGACTCTGCCAGACCCTCTCCTCCAGAGCACTCAGATGGGGTACTGAGTCGTTCGATGCCGTCACTCGAGGTAGGGCGGACAGTTACTACTGATGTTCTTAAAGAGCGGGTGCTGA
This sequence comes from Bison bison bison, assembly GCF_000754665.1. Taxonomy (NCBI): domain Eukaryota; kingdom Metazoa; phylum Chordata; class Mammalia; order Artiodactyla; family Bovidae; genus Bison; species Bison bison. The sequence goes on along the minus strand of NW_011492851.1, from coordinate 232,649 downwards.
GATGTAGACTGGTTAGCTTGTCCAGGTTCGCATGGCCCATCTGTGGCAGGACTGGCTCTGGGACCCAGGCTGTCTCATCCTGAAGCCCCTTACCTGAAGTCTCTGCCACCAGCCTCCTCCCCGTGAGAAATGTCCCATCTGGAGGGAGTCTCTGTGGCAGTTGGCCAGCAGGCCGCTCCTTTCGGAGCTCAGAGGGCCTCTCCTGGACCCTGCGTAGCAGCCCCCCACCTGCCTGTGGCCTGTCTGGCCTGGCCCTGCGTGTCTTGTTGACTAGCGCCCAGGAGGCCCGTGATGTGTAGAGCCAGAGCTCTCCCTGCGTGACAGCATGGATCGGACCCCAGTGGTTGTGGTTGACGGCAGCAAGCTGGGTGGGAGATGGGGTCCACGGCTGGAGGCCTTGTCCCCACATGAGAGTCTCTTGGTCTTGGATGAATGCTGGGTCGAAGCCAAGGCTTTCACTGACTAGGAGCAGAAGCAGAAGCAGAGGAGACACCGGCCCCTTCCTCACCCCAACCGTTGTGGCCGGGGCGGCGCCCTGTGCCCCACGGCCCTCCGTGGCTGCGTGGTGTCTTCTGTGGGCCTCCGCCTCTGGTCACGGGACAAGCGCTCCCTCCTCTCGGGGCCGCTGGGAGGCCCCAGGGAGAGCACAGATCGGAAGAGCGTCGT
>NW_011492851.1:225759-231883 GCF_000754665.1 Bison bison bison | reverse complement strand
GGGAGAGCACGGGAACTCAGGGAGGAGTGACTGCTGCTCACAGGCTCCTCAGCAGCTTTCAGTGAGCAGGGCTCCAGGCTGGCATCGCAAGATCAGCCAGCCAACCTCTGTGGCTTCCTTTCCACCCGGAGCATGCTGCCCTACCCCCCCACACCCCCCCACCACCACCCCGCATATGCGTGCTGCCCCAGGGTCCGCAGGCTCAGCGGGGGGCCTCTTCTTGGGCTTTCTCTTGGGCGAGGAGATGACAGACCAGCTCCAGGACGAGCCTGACTTTGCTCATGCCATTCAGGGGACAGTCTCACATTTCTACTGGAGCTTGGGTGGGTTTTTTAAGAACAAAATGATGTAACTTGTGTACTCTGCCACCAGCGCCGACACCCTCATAAACTATCCCTTGCAGGTTATTAAATGATTAAAGATCTAATTTATGAACTGTCGCTGGTGAGCGGTCTGGAGCAGGAGCTCCTGGCATTGCTGTGACCTGCTCCAGAGAGAGCGAGAGCACAGCATCCCTGACACCCTGCAGTGTCGGCCGCTCGGGCTGGGCTCTCCCCACCAGGCTCCAGGACCCCGTGTCCACATCTCCCTAGAGTTCCCGAGGCCCCGGGGACTTCTTGTGGCAGACCCAGCTGTTGGTGACAAGCTCTTTCTACTCGAAAGTGCAGAGCTGCCCTGCTCTGATGGGCGTTTACCAGAGGGGCGTCCTTTGGCGGGAGCCTTCTGCCCCTGCTTTCCCCCGTCCGCGTGCCCGTCTGGTGACGTCTCTGCTCAGCTGCACATAGATGCTTGTGACTGAGGTCACACCTGGCAGCCCCCGGCTGAGCCGACGTTTGATGTGGCCAGTGCAGCGTCTGTGAGATATTTGAGTGGACAGCACTCTAGCGCTCAGGACATTTCGTACAGAAGTCTGAGTTGAGACCTTCCTGCCAGCGCCTGGCCCTTGGCCCTGGCGGCACCGCTTACTGCAGAGGGGCTGCCTCCCCATCCACCGTGCCCCTGCCCGCTCGCCACTCACGTCTGCGGGCCTGCTTCCGAGCTGGGCCTTCCCTGCGGACAGCTCCTGACCCTCTGGTCCCTCTGCCCCGGTGACGCTGTAGCCTGGGCTCAGTCTCTCCCACCTCCATGGCTGTGTCCCGGGTACGTCTTTATGGCTTTAATTTAAACAAGGGCTTCTTGATATCTTGTTTACGAAGCTGCCAGAGTGAAAAATTCCTGTATTATACGAGGCTCGACGTCCCCGAGTTATCTCAGCACACAACACGCAGCATCATTACCCCGCTGCCCCTTATCACTCGGTGCTGCCGCGCGGCCAGCGCCCCGGTGCCACTCGCCCTGCCGTCCCCGCCCAGCCTGCCTCCCGCCAGCCCCCGGGGTCATCAGCGCACGTGCGCCAGCCTCCTCTTGACAGATATGATGTCACCCAGTGATGTTATGAGGGCTGCTGAGTCTTTAAAAGTACCTTTTTAAACGTATTTAGCCATCACGTCAGGCAGGGAAAGGGCGCCTCTCCTTGCCTTACAGGTGGCGGTGCCCGCCCTGGGGAGGGGGGTTGGCTTCCCTGAGGGAGCCCCTGAGGGGTAAGGCGAGGAGGCACCAGCTGCCTCCTGTGGTCCTGTGGCCGCGTCCCCCAGGGGTGCGAGGCCTGCAGTGCCCATGGGAGGCTCTGCCCCGCCCACCCGGGTTGGGCCTCTATGGTCTCAGGAGGTGGCACGAGAATGCTGAGGTTGGCCACTGTTGATCACAGTTTTTCTCCCAAAGATCATTAAGATCCGAGCCCAGACAGAGGGGATCAACATCAGTGAGGAAGCGCTGAACCACCTGGGGGAGATTGGAACCAAGACCACCTTGAGGTGAGCTGGCTCCCGGGCCCTGTCTGGATGGGGGCCTGGCCTGGCCCAGGGTCAGAACGGCCCGCTGGCAGTGTTGGGAAAGCTGAGCGGCGGCAAGTCCTCCGTCCCGAGATGGGCCCCCTGCCCGGCGGCCCCTGGGGTGCAGGAGGGGGGCAGGACTGGACACGGGGGCGGGGCAGGCAGCCCCCTGCAGCCCCGGCACCTCTGCCTGGTGGGCGGGGAGGAGCCCGACAGGCGGCTGTCCTGACTACTCCCAGCGGCCAGAAGCCGGTTGCTGTGGATGGTGCCCCTCGGTGTCCTGATCCCTTCCTGTGAGTCACAGCTTCTTAGTGCTTAGCCCAGCCTGGTTCCCTTGGCGTCGGCTCCTCACTTCTAAGGGGGATGCAGAGCTGCCAGCTGGCTGGGTGGCACGGTACGTGCAGAAGCACTGGACGTGCTCGCCTCCGGATGGCGCGTGTGCTCTCGGGCACGTGCTCCTCTCCCCGCCGTGTGCCCCGCCCCGTCTGGACCCTGGCATTGGCTCCCCACCACTGTGTGCGCCCCAGGTTGCGGGCCCTTCCCCACAGTGCGGCTGCCGCCTGCTGAGCACTTCAGGCGGTGACAGAGTCGGGTGGCGGGGCTTACGGCGTGTTCGTGACTTCTGGCTCCTCTGGTGGGGTGGTAGGTCCAGCTCTCTGGGAAGTGACCACTGTCCCTGTCTGCTGCGTCTGCAGCAGCTGGCACAAGCTCCCGGGGCTCATGAGCATTCCTGCTGGCATGGGCAAGGGCTCCTGCCCATGGCCCCGACTCACCCCCGCCCTGGCCGCTCTAGGTACGCCGTGCAGCTGCTGACCCCGGCCAACCTGCTGGCCAAGATCAACGGGAAGGATGGCATCGAGAAGGAGCATGTGGAGGAGATCAGCGAGCTCTTCTATGACGCCAAGTCCTCGGCCAAGATTCTGGCCGACCAGCAGGACAAGTACATGAAGTGAGGCGACCGAGGGCCTCTGCGCGGGGACTGCGGTCAGCCAGGCCCCGGCCCAGCCATGGACAGGAGGCTCCAGCCACGCTGGGTGCTGTCCCTACCCGGGTGGACAGCAGCACTGTGAAGTCGGCATGGAAATGTTTCCTTTAAATTATTGTAACTCCTCCCGTGGCTGCTTTGAAGGAACCCTGCCGCTGGTGTGTTTTCTAATAAATCCTGATAGGTTATTTTGATGACATCTGACTCCCTTAATTTTTAAAAAGGGACCTTTGTGCTTTGGAACAGCTGGAGAGGTGGAGGGCTGTGAAGACGGCCCAGCGGTCCCTGGCGGCCAGCCCCTCGCCGCCACACACGTCGTGTGCACTCAGCCCGCGGCGCACGCCCTGGCTCTGCACATGTCCTCGGCGGTCAGCTCTCTGCTGTCCACCCCAGGAGCCACCCGGCGCCCATGTCACACCTGGGGCTGCCTCGTCTCCGATGACCCGGACAATTCTAAGGAGTGCTGGTCAGGTGCCCTGTCAGCGCCCTTAGTGGGGCAGGTTTGGTGCTTTTCTCGTGATTAAACTGGGATTAAGGGTCACTAGGAGAAGAGCACTGGGCGTTTCCATCAGGCCGTCGGGCGTGCCCGCTGGCGGGGCTCCTGGCTGCTGTGCTGGCGTGGGCCCCCTGGCCCGGGCGTGCCGTCGGGTTGCTCTGCCCGCCTTCCTCACCGTCCTCCTTGGAAGGCGTCTCCAAGCCCAGCCCTCCCAGGGGGCGGCACCTTCACTTCACCTCCTGGAGGCTGAGTGTCTTTGCCCCGGAGATCATCTGTTCTCTTCTGTGTCGAGACGGACTTCTGGAGCTTTTCTTTTATTATTTAATTTCTTTGGCTGCACTGGGTCTGGGTTGTGGCATGGAGTTCCCCAGCCAGGGCTTGAACACGACCCCGTGTTGGGAGCACCGAGACGTAGCCACTGGGAATTTTTACTATATGTTTTGGGGTTATAACCCAGTATGACGTTATTTTGTTGCTCAAGTTCCTCAGCTTTGACCACTGGGATCCCTTTCAGTTGGGCCCTGTGTCCCTGAGCCATGCCCCCGTCACGGGGACGACGTCTTTCGTCAGGCCCTGGGAGGGAGGGCCCGTGGCGCGTGGGCAGATGCCGCCTGGGTGCCCTTGCCGGGCAGGAGGACCACGGCGCGCTCTGCCGGGCCGGCCCTTGTCCCTGCACCCACCGGGGGCAGTGCTCGGTGCAGGAGCAGCGCCTCACGGGCAGGGTCTCGGGTGCTTCTGTGTGCACCAGAGGGCACCCGCCGAGATGGGGATCCTCAGCACCACTGTAAGTCAGCCGGCACGCACCCCCGTCACCGGAGCTGAGCGGGAATCCAGGCGGGCGGGCGGAGTGCCGGGGTCCTCGAAGCCCCGCTGCCAGCATGGGTCTTGTGAGGGCCCTGCTGCTGCCCAGCATGGGGGTCCTGAGGTGGGGGTGTGAGGGAAGTGGGCACAGGGAGGGGTGGTGGGGTGCTTCCTGAGGCCAGGGCCATGTGCGCTGGCCTTACCTGGCTACCCTCTCCCCCAAGTCCACGCCCATGTCTCTGGTCTCCCAGCTTAAGGCGCGCTGGACCCACAGAAGCGTGAACCGAAGATGAAGATGCAGCAACAGCTCGCCCTGCTGGGCCGCGATGCCGTGCGCCTCCTCCCGCATGCTCGCAGCAGCCCCCTGGGAGTGGGCTGGGGGTCCCCTGCCCAGCTAGTGACGATTCGTCAGGTGGTTGGAGGCCGTGCTCCTCAGTGTGCCGAGCTGTGGGGGTGGGCCCTCGAGCCCTGGGGAGGATGGGCGCGTGTTCACTGCCCGCTGTCCACACTCCCCAGGTCTCCTGGCCTTGGTGGTGCCCAGAGAGATGGTCTGCTCGTCCGTCGGCACTCACAGTGAGGGAGACAGGTCTGGACAGGTAGGAAGGCTGGGTTAGTTTAATTTCCCTCCTATTTTTCCCAGCAAAGCTTGTGATTATTACATTAATCTTCCAGGCGAAGTTTTTACGACCAATCCCTCGCCGACTATGAGAAGTTTCTCCATCCATTACCAAGAGGGAAACAGACCCTGGTGGGGAGGGAAATATTTGTTACATCTTATCTGGCTGACACATAATCTACCAACAATTACAGCAGCCCCATTTTTTGCACTATTTCAGCTCCGACGTGAAGAACTGTTGTAATGTTAGCGTGAGGCAGGGAGGGGGCTGTTGGTAGGAAGTGGCTAATCTTCCACGCTCTGGTCCCAGGCTGTCCTGGGTGCCTCCCAGCAAGCCCGATGGGTGAGCTGCCTGTATCCCAGCTCCCTGCTCCTCTGCTAATGGCCAGGAATGCATGTGAGGGCCCGGGGCCTAAGGGCTCCTAAAGGGAGGGCCCTGCTTCCATTTTCTCCGCCCACGTCTTTTCACCACCACACCTCTTAGGTTACACCCCCAAGATAGGTTCTTAGAGAATATTGGTTTTTAGAACTAAACAGATGATGATGACTTCTTGGCTAGCAGACCTTTCTCAACCCTCTTTCTAATAAAATGGAGCGCCTGAGTGGTGGGGGTGCGTTCCCTGTTGGACGCCACCCGCCCCCCCTCCTCAGACCCCAGCAGGCGTTGCCCAGGAGAGCAACAGATACAGGTGCCCCACAGCGTCTGCGCCAGCCGAGCAGCGCCTGCTCTGGAGGGTCCCGGCAGAGGTGATAGGTGGGCGGGAGCGGGGGTCCGGGGGGCCCAGCAGGCAGGGGTGCAGCTCGGGTTGTCTTTGACCCTTGCCCTTGATCCCTCTGGTTCTTGAGCTTTGGTTTCTTCCTGTGAAGATGGGTTGGTGTGCGGACTTGGGGGGGTCTGCCGTGGCTGCATCAGGCACTCCATTTACTGAGATTCAGTCAAGAGTCCCGACCCCTGTCCCTCTTGGAGGAGGAGGAGGCCACACTTCATCCAACAGGAGCCAGAAGTGGCTGGGCGCCGGGCCCTGCCCCTCCTGGTCTGGACAGCTCGTCCTGGGAAGGCTGGAGGTCCCCTGCCGCTGGACCCGTCAGGCCCACAGGCTGGAGAGGGGAGAGAGCCGGCAAGGGTCTGGGCCTTTTCCCTCATGTCCACTACTTCCAGGAAGGGTATGCCGGCTCTCGCTGCCCCCTGGCCCCCTCTTCAATGAGGTGCAGGCAGGGCTGGGCAACGGGGATGGGGGCGCTGGTTTCCTGCTCTGTCCCAGCCTAGTCCGGCCCTTTGGCGTCTGGAAACGGGCCCGCTGAGAGTAGACCGGGGCCCACTCATCCCGTCCTTGTCCTGCCTCCGTTTCCTGGGG
>NW_011492851.1:221622-222944 GCF_000754665.1 Bison bison bison | reverse complement strand
AGGCCTTTGAGAAGGTGGTAATTCCTAAGATCTAGGTCACCTATTATTGCAATCAGAATTTGTCTCAGACATAATTGTCTTTTTATATCAAACATGGGCAAAACTTAGCAAAACCCAATGTCTCTGACCCTGGTGTCACCGTGGATCTACAGCCTATCTCCTCTCTGCTGGGCGGTTCTGCTGACAGTGGAGATCAGAGGCATCCCGTCATTTACTTCACTTGTGCTTGGTCCTAAGTACAGTGAAAATGTTCTAAAAAAATATAAATGGGAAGTCTTCAGCCTAGAAGGTAGTGTGTGGGGCCGGCCACAGCTCCTCCCCTCTTGAGGGGCGGGTGGGGCGGATGCAGCACGGACAAGTTCGGTGATGGCCAGGGCAACCGGACGGCTGGCAGCCCAGGGTCCTCCGCACAGCGGACTGCACTCAGCCCGGCGCGCTGCAGAGCTGTGGATCCCAGCCCGGCTCCACCACCGAGGACACAGGTCAGCCCACAGAGACACACACAGGGGGCCAGGAGGCTCTTCTGGAAATGCATCCTGCTAGTTTGGAAGAGACTGTGTCCTAAAAAAACTAACTTCAAAAGGGAAAATGATTGTCTTCCAGAGAAACCGTTTCAAACCAGATGTTCCGGCCGGACTGTGAGGGGCACGCGCCGGCGAGCTGCCCTCAGGCCCCAGGAAACAGCCTGTTGCGGGGGGCCGCCCTCCTGCCCCGAGACAGAGACGCTGCAACGCTTGTGCTTCTAACCAGCGAGACGCTCCCTTGAGGGGGCGGCCGAGACTGCTGCGGTCGCCGGCAACGCTGAGAAGGTGCAAAGGCTAACACAGAAGTGATGTGGACACCGGGGCCGCTGGCAGCCCAGCCCGCCTCTGGTGCTCAGCTGGGCAAGACCCACTTCTATGACTCCGCCGCCAATGCCAGAGCGAAAAGCAGAATTTTAAACTGGAAAATTTCTAGCACTTTACAAAGTGGAATGAAAAGAATATGAAACTCAAACACACAACTGAACCGAAGTCCTTGCGCCTCAGCAGCGCCTGAGACGAGCTCCTGCAGCGCGGCTCCCCCGTCCCCTCTCGGCTGTGGTGGGGCAGGCCGCCTCTGCCAGGTCCGGGAGCCACAGCTCAGAACAGCAGGGCCCCCATGCTGCCGACCTCGCTCTGCTCCTTCACGAAGATCTCAAAGTACTGGTAGATGATGGTGACCGCCAGCAGGATCCCGGTTCCAGACCCGATGGCGCCCAAGAAGTCAGCCAGGACCGAGAGGGCCCCGATGCACAGCCCGCCGAAGGCCGCGGCCGTGGGGATGTACCTGGGGAGGGGCGC
>NW_011492851.1:220751-221522 GCF_000754665.1 Bison bison bison | reverse complement strand
TACGTCTGCTCAGGCAGCCTGACGGTCTAGACTAGGGCTTGCTGTCTGCTGAGCAGGCACACGAGTCGCTGGCAGCTATTGAAATAGGACCAGTCCAAACTGAGACATTGAAAACGTCACAGAAGATTTTGAAGACAGGGACATAAAATGTCTCCTTACGACTTTTCGTTGTATTTTTTCTGAACAGCACTATAAATCTAGAGGCGTCAGGAATTCTTAAAGGAATGAACGAAACTGCCCACCGCCTCCGTTAGGCATCAGAAAATGACCTGGCATTAGCCACATTGACTTCCTGTGGTTGAGGCAAGCGAGCTGTGGTCCCCAGGACAGACCTGGGCCTGACTACAGAGCCCGATGCTGGGAACAGCTCTACAGGAAATCAGTCATGTTCATTCATCCACACACTGGAGAGAGACTGAGAGGAAATAAGCCGGCTTAAGGATCCAAGGCGCTCACCATGGCCCACCCTGCTGCCCAGGGGCAGCCCCACCGTGAGGGGAGAGGCCTGCAGACCACCGCAGCCTCCTCACCCTCCCACCTCTGAGTCCAGCCCCTCGCTCCGCCCGGCGGCTGCGGCCTCCGGCGCAGGCCTTCCACACACCGGCCCGCCTAGCGGCCTCCACCGGCCTCTGACCTCACCTGCACTTGGATGCCCGAGACGCTCGACCCCCCACGCTCCTCCTGGAGTGCCCCACAGAACCCTGCCAGAGAACCCGGCTCGCAGGAGCACGGCGAGGGCCCTCGGTCAGCACCCTCACCACACCATCCGCC
>NW_011492851.1:220401-220580 GCF_000754665.1 Bison bison bison | reverse complement strand
GCACAGCCCGCCGAAGGCCGCGGCCGTGGGGATGTACCTGGGGAGGGGCGCAGGGCGCGCATCAGCCACAGGCTGCCCGGAGTCCTCAGGCCTGACCCAGGCCGCGGGAGCAGCTGTGCAGCAACCCGCTTACTGTGCCTGAGGACCCCGACGCCCTGAGGATCACTCCACGACCCCGC
>NW_011492851.1:210772-219611 GCF_000754665.1 Bison bison bison | reverse complement strand
GGCCGTGAGCACGGCCCACGGCGCCGCACGGCCCAGCCACAGCCTCACCCCGCGTCCGGCCCCTCACGGGCTCCCGGGCCGCCGCACTTACAGACCAGGTGCCCAGCAGGCTGACCAGCAGGTTGCCACTGAAGCGGGCGGACAGCATCTGGGAGATGACGTACAGGTTGGACACGAGGGCGGACTGCAGGATGATGGGGATGTTGGACGTGTAGAAGAGCTTGATGGGGTAGGTGTTGTACTGGCCCCGGTACCGGGCCGACTTGATGGGCAGGTCGACGCGGAAGCCCTGAGGAGCCAAGCAGAAGCCAGGTTCTCACCACGCGCTCGGGCCTCCACGCCCCCTCCCCACCCGCCACACTCAGGAGCAAATGGACGGAAGGGTCCAAAAAAGCTGCTTAAGATGCACCCAAGCACAGCAGGGTCTCTGTCAGAAAACAAGGTCCACCGCCCTACAGGGACACCAGCGTGGAACACCCCGGAAGTGCCATCAGCGGCTGGCCGTGTCCCCCGCTTCCACGGCAGCCCCGGAGGCCCCACACCCACAGGGCCCTTCTCGGATGCCTCACTTACTGCAGAAAAGCCTGGCTTCTCTACTTTCCTAGGAATACAACCTTTCCCTCTGAAACCCTTGGAAAATAAAAAGGGCTTCCTGTATGTACTTGTTTTTGTTTTCTTTTTAAACCACTTCCCAGTGCCTAGAACAGAGTTCAGAATATGTAAAATAAAACCTCAACAATCAAACCCCAAGACCCTGAGGAGCTAGCTTGTCATTAACCAGCATCAGCTAACGGAGCAGACGTGCTCAGTCCTCAGCACCTGGCGGCATAAACACCTGGTGTCAGGACAGAGTGACTGAGCAAAGACGAGATACGAGCCCAACCACAGGACAGCAACAGGCAGCTGAGCCTCCTGTCCAGAAGCAAGTCACGCAGACTCACCGCGTAGGAGCTCACAGCTCTCGCAAGGACAAGGAAGCCGCAGCCACAGGCACCTACAAACCCGGGTAAGCGGCAGGCCTGAGGCTGTGCTTACTCTCACTTCTCCTGAATTAAGACCTGAAACGTCAGAGCTGCCTCAGCTCGTTAGTTCGGGCAGGTTCCCGTGAGCCCACGGGGCCCCTCCGTCAAAAGCCGGCTGCCCGTGGCACTGGTACGCGTGCTTCACGCCACCCTGGGGTGTGGGCACGGGGATGCAGGCCCTCCTGACTCCCCAGAGCTGGTTCTGGACGCACCTGGAAATAGATGACCACCGCAAAGACAAAGATGGTGGCGATGAGGTTCATGAGGTTGGGGAGGTTCTGGCGGTAGAATGCCTCCCGCAGGGCTCGGACCTTGTCGGTGCGGGTGGCCAGCAGGTGGAACAGCGCGATGATGGCGCCCTCGAACTCCATTCCTGTTACGGTGGGGGAGAGGGGGCAGCTCAGGGCGGCCCCAGGCATGCTAGCGGCCGAAGCAGAGCTCAGGGCGGCCTCGAGCATGCTGGTGGCCGGAGAGGACCTCAGGGCGGCCCCGGGCATCCCGGCGGCCGGAGTAGCTCAGGGAGGCCCCGGGCATCCCGGTGGCCGGAGTGGAGCTCAGGGCGGCCCTGGGCATCCCGGTGGCCGGAGTAGCTCAGGGTGGCCCTGGGCATCCCGGTGGCCGGAGTGGAGCTCAGGGCGGCCCCGGGCATCCTGGCAGCCAAGGGTGCGGCCGGGATCTGAGCTCAGCTCGTGAGCACCCACATCCCTGACTCTTTTACAAAGCTGCTCCTTGCAGAGGCTGGAAGCACCTGGGTGTCCACCAGGGAAGGCCTGCTGGGAGAGCTGCCCTGCCCATGCAGTGACGGCCAGGCGGTGCTGAGTGAGGGGGGGCTGGCTGTACTGGGGGGCCAGTGTTTGCAATGTGCTCTCTAGGTGAAATATGCAACTGACACATTGGTGTCAGCAAAAACCTGTATCTTCAAAACCTTTACAGATACACGCACAGAAAAATCAGAAGCGATGTACCTAAAACTGATCTTCTTCCCTGAAACGGGGACGCGCGTGCTGCTCACGGAACCCCACCCACGGGCACCTCGCCCCTGCAACGGGGGCGCGCATGCTGCTCACGGAACCCGCCACGGGCGCAGGGCCTCACCTCGGCCGGTGTTCACGGTGGTGGGGCTGAACGCCTTCCACACGATGGTCTCGCAGATGTTTGTGGCGATGAACAGGGAGATCCCAGAGCCCAGGCCGTACCCCTTTTGCAGAAGTTCGTCCAGAAGCAGAACAATCAGGCCAGCCACAAAGAGCTGTCAGTATAAAAATAAACAAGTACAGACACGTAGAGAGACCGCATGAGTGCTCCCACAGCATGGGTGCTCCCACAGCATGGCTCTGCCCTTCCTTGGGAGCTGGCTTCTCTGATGGGAACCCCTGAAGGCAGAGGGCACGCCTGCCATGGGAGGCTCCTCTGTGAACTCAGAAGGGAACACGGGGCCCGGGCCTCTTCTCAGGAAGCTTCTCTCGGCCTGCCTCAGTTCTGCTGTCTGGCCGGGGCAGGTGTGAGGGTGCCTCAGCCTCGGTGCCAGCCCAGCGTTACCTGTATGGTGATGAGCAGGCAGACTCCGGCGCCCATCTCGGACGGGTCCCCGTACATCCCTGTCATCACGTACACGATAGACTGCCCGATGGTGATGGTCATGCCGAACACTGCAGACGGAAGGACAGCTGTGTGCTCAGGGCCAGCACGCGGTCCTGGAGGACACGGTGACCCAGACGCCAGCTCCACGCCAGGAGGACAAAGGTGAGGACCACAGACGCTGCCCCCAGGGAGCTCAGCCAGGAAATGCTCGAACCACACCGACAAAGCGACAGCGATGCACGGTAACTCAAACTCGGGACAGAAGCTCGTGGGCTCTCTTAGTTCCACCTCCGCCTCGTGCATCTCCTTTCAGTGAGGGCGGGGGAAAGCCCTGAAGCGTCACCACCCAGCTTCTTAGGGCAGACGTGAACACAACTCAGGGACGACCCCGACCTGCACACCACACTGAGGCCATCGTCTGGGCCCAGGCTCCAGGAGCACTTGCCCAGGCCACCAACAGGCTCGCGCTTCAGGGCACAGAATACAACTCGGCGATCAGCTGAGCCTTCCCAGTTTGTATTTAATGCATTATTTTAGGGAAAACCTATCATGCCACCAATTCGCTCAGCCTGCTCCCCCACCACACAGCTCTCCCGGAGCTCTCCTAGAGGAGGCTTTCCTTTTTACAGACAGTCTTGTGTCCTGTATCATTCACTACATTCCCCCGGGATGCACAACGGAATCTATGCTTTTTTGTTGGATTCCACGGTACTTCATGGATCTTACAGTACAGGACTGGGATTCAACTCCAGCTTTTCGGCTTAGTCTGCCGCCCCCCACCAAAATATATACATTCTACTCCAAAGTGCCTGTCATATGTAGTCCCTTTTTGACTTTTTAAAAGTGCTCAGTAAGACCAAATTCTTAAGGCAGAAAAAAGAGCAGAAAAAAATTTTTTTATAAAGTCCAAGACCAAAGAGAAAACAGCTGATCTATAGTTCCGAAAAATAACGCACATATATATTTTAAAATACTGCTCTGTGTCTGAAACTGACAAGTTTAAACTAGATTAGTCTTTCGTGCTCAACTTTTTAACCTACTAACTTCAGATCTTAAAACATGCTGGAGTGGAAGGAGATACGGCTGGGTAGGAAAGTGTAATTATCATTTCCTGATTAATACCTATTCAATCCACAGTCAGCCTTAACTTGGTTAATTCTGATGACTGGTCATTGTTACGAGTGCCGCTTATGATTTACTACTTGGAAAATATCATCATCCCCATTTTTACAGGTGAAGAAACTGGGACACGAGCTGCAACTCACTGCCCAGCGCCACGCAGCTGGTGCACGCGCCGCCCAGCGCCGCGCAGCTGGTGCACAAGCCGCCCAGCGTCGCACAGCTGGTACACGCAGCTAAGCTGAGAGACCATCATTCCTCTAAAGCAAATCCTCGTAAACTCCCACAAGAGAAAAACCACCCCGCCAGGTACCACCACTGGCAAGGCACTCACCGGTTTTTTACACACATTCAACTGAATTCTTAGCATAGCTCTGCTTCTAAGTGGAAAGACAGGGAGATGGTGGAGGGCGGGCCCTCCAGGCTTGGGCAGCGACGCCCTTCCTCTGCCTGCTCCAGCCCGTCCCAAGTGCCCTCATGCCAACACAAGGCCACACAGGGCTGGAGGGCCGAGAGGATTACAGCAATGATGCCCCGACTCCTGCCAAAGACAGCCAACCCCGCCCCCTGAAAAACCCCAAGCCAATTGTTGATGACCCAAACTTCGTAGCAAATTCAAATTCTCAACTACAGACATCTGAACATCATTTACAATCCCACTTACATTTTTGGGCTCCGTTGAAGAGGGCTCGGTCTTTCGGGGTGTCACCAACCTCAATTATTTTGGCGCCAGCCAAGAGCTGCATGATGAGGCCGGAGGTGACGATGGGCGAGATGCCCAGCTCCATCAGCGTGCCTTAGGAAGGGGGGCAAAACACAGCTGACATCAGTGTGGAGAAGCAAGATGCTGGTGAGAAAATGACCGCACACCGCTGGACTGTGCGCCCCAGCAGAAGCCCAGCGTGCTTCAGTCTGCCAGCACATTTCATTCAGAGAACAGCCCCCAGATTTCAGCAGTTAGAGGGCAAGTCAATCCATTCTGTTCAGTCTGCCAGGTGACATTCTCTTTAGAAGTCACATGGCGTTTAAACCGATTGCTACATTTAAATTCACGAAAACAGGTTCACGCTGGTTGTACAGAGATAAGGTAGGTTTGACTCTTCATCAGTTAACAAAAAAGGATGACGTTAGAATACTTTCCAGAGCCTGGAGATGAGGGCCATACAACTGTATCTAGTTTCGAGTAGACCTCTACTCCATCACACTAAAGCAAGCTATGCTTCCAACTGATTTACAACTTAATGTGAACCATGTTTTTAAAACGAGTCAGTCAGAAGCAGTAGCAGCATAAACATTCAAAACGCCCCTCACCCCAAACAGGCGACTGTTTAGAGTGTACAGCACACTGCTTATGCATTTACTTCTTTGGACACGTCACGTGACCTGTAGATGCGGACAAGACACAGCTGAGACACAAACTGCATATTCTAAAGAATGCTATCCAACAGGAGAAAGACAGGCCGTCATTCCAGCTGCTTCAAAAGCATTCTAGTCTTCGCACATTATTTAGAAATCTCTACCATGCAGACTTACCTTCTTGTTACAGGTTTTGCACCGCATACAAAGCAGTTCTGAACAGGGTGACATGCTGGGTGCGGAACCCAGCACTCACCAGGGCTCTGTTTAGCACAGCATGCGAACACTCTCTCCAGACACTCTGGACTCCATCTAAAGCCAAGCCTGTACTATAGCTGCAGGCAGCCAGTCAAGCCCACGCAGCACGGGGGGCAGGGGGCCAGCCTACCTCTGTTGGAGGCGAGGATCACCCTCATCCAGTAGAAAGGGTCAGCTGAGTCTGAAGACATGATTCCAAACAGGGGGATCTGGAAGCAAGCAGAGAGGAGCCAGGCACGTGCTCCCGGCCTCCCACGCCACACCCAGACCCCGGACCCCAGCCCGCGGACCCCAGGCCAGCCTACCTGGCAGCACACCAGGAAGATGAAGAGGGTGATGGCGGTCCAGAGCACCTTCTCCTTGAACTGGATCTGCAGCGGGCAGAGCGGGCCAGGACGCGAGTTACCTTCAGAGCAGAGCGAGCCCAGACAGCAAGGCCGCCACAAGCAGAGCAACGGAAGTGGGCTCCGCTCCATGCCTTGCTCTGCTCACAGGAAAGCAAGGCGCAGACACTCCACACTACGCCCAAATGTGAGTGTGCGTGCTGCATGCCTTCTGTGCACACGTGTGTGCGTGCGTGCTCAGTCACAGCCAACTCTTTGTGATCCCACGGAATGTAGTCCGGCAGGCTCCTCTGGCCATGGAATCTCCAGGCAAGAACACTGGAGTGGGTTGCCATTTCCCCCTCCAGGGGATCTTCCTGACCCAGGGATCAAACTCACGTCTCCCAGGTTGCAGGGAAACTCTTTACCACAGAGCCACCTGGGAAGCCTTTCTGCAGATAAGGCACAGATGCAAAGACCTGCATGTGCATCATCTCGTTTAATCTTCACACAACGTCATGTTATCCTTGCTTTTACAAGAAAACTGAGTTTTAGAAAAATAGACTTCCCTGGTGGCTCAGATGGTAAAGCCTCTCCCTCTGCATACAATGAGGGAGACCCGGGTTCAGTCCCTGGGTTGGGAAGATCCCCTGGAGAAGGGAATGGCAACCCATTCCAGTACTCTTGCCTGGAAAATCCCATGGACGGAGGAGCCTGATAGATTACAGTCCATGGGGTCGCAGAGAGTCAGGCACAACCGAGCAACTTCACTCTCACATTTGTCTCAGATCCCACAGCTGTCGTGGATTTGAGCTCAAAGCCTGCGCTCTGAACCGTCAGCAATGAACAGTGTAGGATCTGAACCACAATCAAAGAAATGCTGCAACAGAAAGAGATCCCTAAACCAGACCTGCCCACAGCACAGGAGCGTCACTCCTCACTTTAAAGGGTTTTGTAACGGACAAAATCCTGCTATGCTGGAGTCAACTAATCTGCAACCCGTGTTTCTTTGCGTTTTCTCCAGTATTCTCCAGGAATTAAGGATAAGACGATGTAATACACACTGGAGGAGCAGGGAGAACGGCACATTCAACCGACTCACTAGCTACTGGTAGCGTCTGTTTAACCAGTTTCCACGTCTCCTCAGGTGTGTAAGGTGATAGGGGACGACTCAGAATCATTTTCCAGGCGACTGAGAAGTAGCATCGGGGAAGCTGAGACACCTGCCCAAGCCCCCTCTGCTCTGAAACCGAAGGTCCTCATAGGACCTGCAGGCTGCACGGCAAGGATGAACGGCTTTAAAGGCTTAGGAAACACAGGACTTACTCTGTGGACTAAGATTTCAACACAGAAACACCTTGTGAGTGAAGGTGGTAAGGAAACAAAAGTGTGTTCTTTAAAGACACTTTTTAAGCTTTGTTCTAAGTGAGCACGGAGCCGGAGTCACGGCTCTCTGGTTAGCTCAGGGCTACAGCGCCTCTGCGCCGCCCACTGTGGACAGGGCTCGACAGGACAACCGCGCCACGGTGGGGAGATCGGACACTGAGGCACTCCACGTGCAGCTGGGGCATCCACAGAACTCTTCCTCTTGAGAATGCTCCCCGCGCCCCTTCCCACCGGGAAATCAGGAGGCAGCCAAGGAAAGCAACACCCTGTCAGGCTGACGGGTCACGTAACAAGCTAGAAACGATTCTTTACAGGGAAAGACAGTGGACAAGTTTTACAGGACTCCTCATTCTAAATAACCAAGTCTCCTCTCCTGGAAGCAGCCAAATTCAGCAGCAAGACATCAAAAACTGTTTATCCTAGTTTTGCCTCCCCCACCTCTGGAGTTCACTCTCTCGGCAGAATCCTCTCAACCTCGACCCTACCCCAAAGCAATTTTCTAATCTGTCTGGCTCCCTGCCCACCCTTTTTGCTCTATCAATACGGAACACCCTCCCACCGACTGGTCTTCTCTCCCTTAGCAGACTGCATACTCCTGATGCCATGAGAATTCCTTTCCTTTCCTTCAAGGACACTTCTCTTCTGCCTTCAAGGCTGCCATCAGACACAATGTCTTCCACAGCTCACCCCTTCTGGAGCCACTGCCGTACCTCGCGCAGATTTCTACTGCTCTCCCGCTACACTCAGTTACACACAAGGCCAAGGTCACACATGAAGAGGCTGCGTGAGGGTGGATCCCCGGGGAGCCTGCCTCCAGAGCCAGGCCCTTTCTACTGTGCTGGGAACACACACACACATACACACCTTTGCATATCAGCCCCTCAAAGCCAGCACATCCGTGGAGGAGACGCAAAGAATGTGAGGACAAAAACATATTCCTACTAATTCTCCCCAAGAACCAGATGAAGCTGTTCTTCCTTGTTTAACGGCTTCGCTTACACTGGCAACTCTCACTGTTTGGGCCTGAAGCTGTGCACGTGCAAAAATTCTTGATAAAGAGTCAACAGAGCTCCACATGTCTTTACAGCAGGTTTTCATGGACCTGATGTACAGACATGGGTCACAATATGCCCTCATTCTCAGTTCAGTGAGGGCACACGGAGAAGGGGCAGACTCAGTTACACATAGCCAAGTGACTGCTCTCAACTCCTTGCAGCAGCTGGACAAAAAGCGCATCTCCAGGAAGGGGGACAGCCGGCGATCCGCTGCCGCTGGAGCGGGAGGAGGGAGAGGAGCTCAAACCGGAGGGTCTGAGGCTCTCGAGGCCTTTCACTCAGGCCAGGGTCCTCTTCGGGGCAGCGCAAGCCTCGGGTTCGGGCCACCCGAGGGACGTCCACAGAGTACGCTCCAACCGAAGCCCGGCGCGGCTCGGGGGAAAGCACGCCGCCCGGACCAGAATCTGGGGAAGGGGCGTCCACTCGGCGCGTCGGGGCCGCTTCACCGCCCTCCCCGAGCCTTGCTCCGACTCACCTTCCTCTCCGGCTTCTGGATTTCGGGCAGGATGACACAGAAGGGCTTGATGACTTCCAGAAACTTGACTTTGGGGGGAGAGACAAGAGGAGAGTCAGGGCTGGGGGGCCCCGCGCCGCCCCGGGGAGTAGGGGCGAGGGGCCGGGTGGGCTTCCCTGCCAGAGGAGCGGGGTCCCGCCCGCGCCCGTGCTGCCCCGAGGGACTCACTCCCCATGGCGGCGGCTGCTCGGCTCCAGGTCTCGCTCCGGCTGGGTCGCGCTCCGG
>NW_011492851.1:208492-210615 GCF_000754665.1 Bison bison bison | reverse complement strand
GGAGGGCGGGGCGAGGCGGGGCGAGGCGCGGCGCCCGCAGAGAAAGGGGCGTGCGCCTGCGCAGTTGGACCCGCGTGTTGGGACCCGGAAGACGTTCCCCACGCCGGCTTGTCGCCCCACGCTTCGGGGCAGCTGTAGTTCGTTTCGCGGCGTAGACCATGAGCTCCTTAGTGCAGGCCTGTCCTGGGGCCATCTGGGTCCCTGGCGTCCGGCAGGTGCGCGGCGACGGGACGACGGGCATCCTTTGGTGGGCTCATCGAGCAAAGCCGCGGCTGCTTGGGGCGCGGGCCCCGCCGACTGTGGGGAGGGGGCGAGGCCGGAGGAGGCGCCCCGGGAAAGGAGCCGTTGCGGTTGCGGCAGACGCTGCGCCTGCCCGAGGTCTCCGGGGAGAGGAGGCCTGTTTGGCGGAGGGCTGTGTGAGGGTAGCGATAAGGTTCAAGGCTCTTGGGGCCGTTGGGCGGGGCGAGGGGTGCTGGGCGCGGAGTTTGGGGTTTATGTCCGAGCAGCTGTGATCGCCGGTGGCACGCGAGAGGTAATCTGAGGAAGGAGACTCCGTGCCGTCAGCGTCTGGAGCAGGCTGGCGCTGCTGCCTGGGGTTAGGTGGGGTTCCCGAAGCGCAGCCTGGAGCTGGGACGGATGGAGTAGGAGAGCCGCGGTGGCGAGGTGTTCTGTAGTATTAGTTTAGGGCTTGCTGTTTCTCTTTTCCCTTCCCTCCCGTTTCCAGCAGGTGGCCAGGATTTGTACATCTTTCCCTCAGGGATTTTTCTAAGACGGGAAGTCCTTTTTTGGAAACCTAACCGTGGGTGGAAAATACAAATGCCAGCAGAGGTGGGCAGGAATTTCAGTGAAGTGACCGCGTGTGGTAGCACTTGCTATGCGTCCCCCAGAGAAAAACGTTAAGTCCGACCCTCCTCGGCCTGCTTCTGAGAGCAACCCCATCTTCCCGTGCAGGACCTCTTTGTAATAAGTGCTGCAGTTTTGTGTCAGCCCCTGGACACAATTCAGCAGGTAGCTCAGAGCTGATACTAGCACATGTGACCATGCACCATCCTGATGGTGAAACTGTTGAAACGCTTTATGGTAAAAATTATCGTAGTAATTGTACTGTGCTTTGTGACCACACGGGCTGCAGCACACCAGGCTTCCATGTCCTTCACCATTTCCCAGACTATGCGCAAACTCCCATCCATCGAGTCGGTGATGCCATCCAGCCATCTCATCCTCTGTCATCCCCTTCTCCTCTTCCTTCAGTATTTCCCAGCGTCAGGGTCTTTTCAAATGAGTCGGCTCTTTGCATCAGGTGGCCAAAGTACTGGAGCTTCAGCATCAGTCCTTCCAATGAATATTTAGGGTTGATTTCCTTTAGGATTGACTGGTTTGATCGCCTTGCTCTCCAAAGGAGTCTCAAGAGTCTTCTCCAACACCACAGCTCAAAAGCATCAGTTTTTCGGTGCTCAGCCTTCTTTGTGGTCCAACTCTCACATCCATACATGACGACTGGAAAAACCATATCTGTGACTATACGGACCTTTGTCAGCAAAGTCATGTCTGCTTTTTAATACTTTGTCTAGGTTTGTCATAGCTTTTCTTCCAAGGAGTAAGCGTCTTTTAATTTCATGGCTGCAGTCACTGTCCGCAGTGATTTTGGAGCCCAAGAAAACAAAAGTCTGTCACTGTTTCCATTGTTTCCCTGTCTATTTGCTGTGAAGTGATGTGACTGGATGCCATGATCTTAGTTTTTTTTGAATGTTGAGTTTTAAGCCAGTTTTTGCACTCTCTTTTTTCACTTTCATCAAGAATCTCTTTAATTCCTCTTTGCTTTTTGCCATTAGGGCAATATCATCTGGATATCTGACGTTATTGGTATTTCTTCTGGCAATCTTGATTCCAGCTTGGCTTTGTCCAGCCTGGCATTTCACATGATGTGCTCTGCATATAAGTTAAATGAGCAGGGTGACAATGTACAGACAATACACTCCTTTCCCCATTTGGAGCCAGTCTGTTGTTCCATGCACAGTTCTAACTGTTGCTTCCTGACCTGCATAAAGGTTTCACAGGAGGCAGGTAAGGTGGTCTGGTATTCCCATCTCTTTAAGAATTTTCCACAGTATGTTGTGATCCAC
>NW_011492851.1:195575-207767 GCF_000754665.1 Bison bison bison | reverse complement strand
CATTGTTGTTTCTCTCTCCTTGCTGTTCTTTGGAACTCTGCATTCAGATGGGTATATCTTTCCTTTTCTCCTTTGCCTTTGGCTTCTCTTCTTTTCTCAGCTATTTGTAAAGCCTTCTCAGACAGTCATTTTGCCGTTTTGCATTTCTTTTTCTTGGGGATGGTTTTGATCACTGCTCTTGTACAATTGTACTGTTACAATTAGCTAATGTAAATTTTCATATAAACTCAGTGGTTTGTGCTGACAGTTTTAGGACATTAGTACGGTAGAATACGAATCTGCTGTTGTAACCACATCTGAGGAACATTCATGGCACAGTTTGGTCTGTGTCACTGAAGGGACTGTGGCTAAGTTGTTTGTGTTAACAGAATGCAGATTGCTTTAGGAGAATCACTGACTTAAGATTTTGTCTGCCCAGTGTGATCCTTTTAAACTCTAGCAGCAAGTGTGCAGTTTTTTGTGCTATACACTTAAGGTTGTGTTATGAATATTAAGAATAACTATCTAAAGTGAAGAGATGACAAAATCTGGATAATTTTTAATATTTATAAATATAATAAATCTGAGTCTTGTTAGTCTGCAGAACAAAGAAGGAATTATAATAGTAGTGAGTCCCAGCCTGGAACTTGTTTTGATTCTGTGCAATAATCTGCACAGAATAAAACTGTTAAGTACATATTGTTGGGTTGGCCAAAATGTTCATTTGAGTTTTTCCATGAGATGTTACAGAAAACCCAAATGAACATTTTGGCCAACTGAATACATAAAATCTGTAGTCCTGGAGTAAAAAATGACTTGATTTTTTTTCAACCAGGAATTTGAGTTGGTGCTAATGACAAGTTTTGGCTACAAATAGTGCTCAGAAGTTATGTGTTAAAAGAGCAAAGTGCTAAATATGTACATTTCATCAGGACGCTGTTAAAACATGTGGTTCAGGTGAAAAAATCTGTGCTAGAACTTAATTAATAATTTTGGATAAAGCGATACAAGATCTAAATTAAGTTAACTCTTGTACTTTTCTCAACAAATTGTATTTTTTACCATGCGTCATACAAATATCAGAACGAGCTGCAGATTAATTACTAAAATTGAACCTTGCTGGACAGTTTGAAGTGCAAGAGCAGTGGCGGCAGTTTCGAAATTGGTAAGCTCTGATAGAAGCTGTAGTGCAGAGGTTTTAAGAGTGTTGGCCTTTAATGAGAGATGTTTTAAATGTGAATATCAATATTTTAGTTTTATGAGAAAATAGCTTAACTATTAGAGCTGTCATCGTTTTAACGACTATGGAATGATTAAACATAGGATATGTAAATTGCTGTAGTCTGTCAGGCTTCTGTTAACAGAACACCATCGGCTGGGTGACTTCTAAATAAAAGACTTGTATTTCTCACAGTTCTGGAGGCTGGAGTCTGAGATCGGGGCCAGCACCGTGGGGTCCCGTGAGAATACTCTTGTGGGCTGCAGACTGCTGACTTCTCTGGGGGACCTCAGAGCAGAGAAAGCGGGGTCTCTCGTGGCTCCTGCGTGTGCGTGCTCGGCTGTGCCTGACTCTTTGGGATCCCACGGACTGTAGTCCGCCAGGCTCATCTGTCCTTGGGATTTCCCAGGCAAGAACACTTGACGGGGCTGCCATTTCCTCCTCCAGGGGGTCTTCCTGGCCTGGGGCTTAGACCCGTGTCTCTTCACCCTCCTGCATTGGCAGGGGGATGCTTTAGCACTGTGCCACCTGGGAGCCCAAGATTTGTGTTTGTTTAAATCCTTGCAAATGGACAGAATCCATTACTGCCAAGGAGTGAAGAAATGGCAGGAGTTGAATCAGCTGCAGCTCTGTGCCTCAAGCCATGGAGCGCCTGGCAGTCATCCCTCCAGTTCTGCTTCCCGAACGCAGCGTGTCGGGACTGTTCGGCACAGACTGGTCGCGGCGCTGGTGGGGAACGGAGAGCGGCTCAGCCACGCAGGGCCCCTGCTCGGGGAGAGGGGGAGGCCGCCGGCTGAAGGGCACCTCTCCCTGCAGCTGCCGCCGAGACCTGGCCGCCCTGGGGGGCCACAGCCCCCGCAGCACGGATGAAGGCTGGTGTCTCAGCACGCAGGCTAGAATGCCCCCCCAGGTGCGCGGCGAGAGACTCCTGAGAAAACACACCGCACACTGGCCGCTCCTCTGGGGCCGAACACCAGCTAAAAAGTGAGAGCCTCAGAGGAGGAGCGCTGGTGTTACCTAAGAGCTTGGTAGAAATGCAGGTTCCCAGGCCCAAGGTCTGACTCGGAATCAGCGCAGAAGGGGCTGAGGAAGTGGTGTTGCTGCAAGTTCTCAAGATGATTCTTATACTTTGAGAAGAAATGACCCAAAAGAAGGGCTCTGGTCTACAATGTCCACCCTTCCCACCTCACCCAGCCCTGATTACCTCCCGAAGGCCCCACCTCCTAAAACCATCACACCGTGGGGGAGGGTTAAGGCTTTAACATGAATTTAGGAGACATTCTGCGACCCCTATGGACTGTAGCCGGCCAGGCTCCTCTAGTCCATGGGATTCCAAGCCTAGGCTTAAGTTTGCATAACAAGCAAAGGAAACTTTGAAACGGATGTAGATAAAAAGTAAGTGCACAAAAGTAAGTGCACCGAAACGAAGTATCGATTCCAGGAGAAAACCTATTGGGTTGTCTAATCAGTAATATAAAAAGGGTTTTGGTGGGAAAATGAGTGATGAACTTTTCAGCTGAATCTCGAGATTGGGCTAACTGCTTGTGAAGCTTCACGGATTGAGGCTGAACACAGTAGTAAATTAAGCCTGCTGTTTAAAAGTTACTTCAGAAGCGATTTTTGTGACTTAGTTGTAAAAAAGAAAAAAAAAGGAATATTTGAGACTCAGACTGTTTGAGTTGCCTGGAGGTTTCTGGAAGACCCTACTTGCAAAGCTGTTTTTATTTGAACTGACTTGGAGCTCAGAGTTCATCCAGTGCAAAAAGCCTTTTCCCCAGCTGTGGTTTAACATCACAACTGCCCGCCCAAGGGAGTGAAGAATGCTTAAGCCGGAAGTTTAAAGGAGGAGGGGAATGGGCAACCAGGGTCCAGGGGCCTTTGAGAAGCCCTAAAGCATCGGCTCTTCTGGAAGGCCTTTGCTCGGGGTGGAGCAGGCGCGTGCCCAAGGCTGTAGGAAGACCTGAGAGGCGCTGTGCTTCTCTCCCGGACCTCCAGGCCCCACGCAGGCATGAGGGCTGGGCAGACTTACCCAGGGCCGGGCCCTCAGCACTCTGCGAGCCCTGTCTGATCACTAGGTGTCCACAGAGACTTCAGTGCTCACACATTGCTTTCCAGAGTCAGTTCAGGTAGATCAGGACAGCAACAGAAACTGAAGCCCCCCTTGGGGAGGGGAGCGAGTCTGACTTCCAGAGTTGCTACTTTACATTGCTTAGAATACCACGCTGTCAACAACATATTATGAAACATGCCAAGAAACAGAAGTGAAAAGAAAACACGGTGTATACACGGGAAACGAGCCGTCCGTAGGAGCTGCCCCTAAGGACACCCAGACGCTGGACTTAGAGCAGGGCTAAGCCAGCTGTTTTAAATGTGTACAGAGTAAGTCAGGTCTAGAGACTTAAACACTTCCCTGGTGGCTCAGTGGAAAAGAATCTGCCCGCCCACGCAGGAGATGAGGGTTTCATACATAGGTTGGGAAGATTCCCCTTGAGGGAAATGGCAACCCACTCCAGTATTCTTGCCTGGGAAATCCCACGGACCGAGGAGCGTGGCAAGCTACAGTCCAAAGGGTCACAGGGTCGAACACTACTGAACAACTACACGTGTGTGCACGGGAGAACACGCTCACCAAATAGCATCAGTAAAAACCGGAATTAGGGCGTAAAAGAAAGACACTGAAGTGGGAAAATTCACTTGAGGGCTTAACAGACTTCACAAGGCAGGATGAAGAGTCCAGCCTTATGGACAGATCGTTGGGATGATCTAGAGGCGAAGAAGCGAGCGAACAGGCAGTGTACGGTGGTTGCTAGCTCTGACGGCAGCGAGACCAGGAAAGGGCTCCGTCTGGTGCCGCGGTCTCTCCTGAGGACCGTATGGTACGTTTGTATGGTCAGGCTCCTGTCATCCCAAAGCGGGCCCCTGGTCGCGGGACGCTCTGCGCTCCACAGCGTTCTGCTAGGATGTCCGTTACTGGCAGGCGGCGTGCTGCAGACAGTCCCTGGCTTGTGCGTAGCTACCTTCTTGACCGTCTGTGACACCTTCATCCCCTCTCAGAAACCACATTTAAAGTGCAAACAAATTCAGTCTGATTTACATAGAAGCAAATTACACTTGACTGCTGTCTAGTCACATACGTAAGTTTGTTTTTTAATAACATGACACAAATACCGTTGATCTGGAAATACACTTACTAGGAAATATTCTTCCGTGTCGGGTGAATGAAGTGTGTGCACAGGGATGCCTCATCCTTCCAAAACTCTTTTGAGGAACTATGGGACCGACTTGTATCTGTCTCCTAGGGGTTCAGCTTGGATGGGCAAAAAAGCCAGAGGCTTGACAGTTGTAGCCACACGCTCTGGGAAGCAACTCACCCAGAAGGACAATGCAGATAGTGGAGTGCAGTTTGTTACACCTGCGGGCCCAAGCAGAGTCTCCTCTTAGCCAAGGACCCTGACCAGTTTCTATGAAAACCTTATATGCTCAAACCCACCTCCCCAAATTCCCTGAAACTAGTCTGAACAAAGGAAAAGAAAGATACAATCAAAGTTAACCCGTGATTCATAAGCCTTAAGCCTAGGTGGTTAACAGTGGACAATTATCAATAGGCCTGTGGTCACACCCCAGTAAGCATAATAGAATGCACGATTCTATTCGGTTACACAGATAATTAGGATATTCTTTTAGGCGGAGAGTCCAGGTACAAGCCCTGGGGCTCTTCCTTCTGGGGGCCTAGTTTTCCAGCGGTATGTTGTTTCCATAGGTACTGGGCATAGAGCTCAGAATCCACAGTCCGACCCAAGATGGAGTCTTGCTTTCAAAATAGAGCCTGTTCTGTCTCCTCCTTCGGCATGAACAACAACAATCAACGAACGTCGAATAAGACGGCAGTTAACAGTATCATTGGGAGGGTTTGAGGGTAGCAGGTTAAGTGGCAAATTCAGGGCCAGTTCAGTCGCTCAGTCGTGTCCGACTCTTTGCGACCCCGTGAATTTAGGGCCGGTACAAGAGACAAAGCCGCCTGTAAGCTCGTGAGATCCAGGATTTGGTCGCAACTGGCCTGTGGGGTGGGTGTTGCCATTGCTGCAGCTGGGCCCCACGACACCCAAAACTGATGCCTAGAGCCGCCCTTCTCACCGTTGCGTGTTTCTGCTAAACCTCATTCTTCCCTGTTGGACTGTCTTCCTTCATAAAGCAGGATAAATAAGCGTCCTAACGTATGAGTGTCAAGTCTCACTTGGGCCCACAAGTGCAGGTGAATCCTGGGGCCTTGTAAACGAGGGGAGCGAGCTTGGGTGTGCACGGGGGGTGCTGGGGACTGGGGCAGAGTGAGTCAGGATGCAGCCTGACTCACCCCAGCCTGGTGCCAGGGAGGAATGTAAGCCCAGGCTGTCAGGTTTTTCCGAGAGGCCCGGCGTCTCAGGCTGGCCCCACCCAGGAGGGCAGCAGGGCCCCCGAAAGCCTGCCCGGGCTTGTGGTCCTGAGGCATCTTCTCCCCCACGGCAGTCAGCACACGGGGTGACGGGGTCTCTCCAGGCTCTGAGTCCCGGCAGGGAGGGATGGTGACGGGGTGGAGGTGAGCAGAGCAGTGTCTTCTCTGGTAGGAAGCCGGGGTCTCAGCA
Organism: Bison bison bison; assembly: GCF_000754665.1. NCBI lineage: Eukaryota > Metazoa > Chordata > Mammalia > Artiodactyla > Bovidae > Bison > Bison bison. Next base: position 201,950 of record NW_011492851.1, on the reverse strand, counting down.
AACACGACGCCCCTGTTCTGATTATAAAGTAACTTGGGGTGTTAAGGGTGTTAGAAGACGCGTAAATGCACAGGCCAGTGACGGAAAGTCCCCCGCCATCCGCCCGTCTGGAAGGAAGGTGGGTTTCTTGTCTCTTTGTTCGCACCTATTTGTAACGTAATCGCGACCACATGTCTTTTTCTGTATTGCTTTTGTATTTTAAATAATTTTTGATTTTCAAAAGTTTTAATATTTAGATAAGTATTCTCAATGTTACTGTCTACTATTTCCCTCGTATCACTAACATTTTTTTCCCATAAACCACATTTGAATATTCTACTCATGGGAGGTGCCTCCAGGGATACATGCTATGCTATGCTATGCTAAGTCGATTCAGTCGTGTCCGACTCTGTGCCACCCCAGAGACAGCAGCCCACCAGGCTCCCCCGTCCCTGGGATTCTCCAGGCAAGAACACTGGAGTGGGTTGGCATTTCCTTCTCCAATGCATGAAAGTGAAAAGTGAAAGCAAAGTCGCTCAGTCTTGTCCAACTCTTAGCAACCCCATGGACTGCAGCACACCAGGCTCCTCCATCCATGGGATTTTCCAGGCAAGAGTACTGGAGTGGGGTGCCACTGCCTTGTCGCTAGGGATACATAGTGGTGTTATATCCATGGTGTGATATATATATATATAGAGAGAGAGAGAGAGAGAGAGCGCGCGCGATTTCCCTGAAGTCAGGGGTTTAGAGTCTTCACTGTTACAGATCACACTGGGATGAATCTCTTCATGACCAAAATGTTGCCTACGTACCCTCTTATTATTTCTTTGGAATAGAACTCCGAAGGTGGGAGTTTCTGGGTGGGTCAGCAGCAGCAAACATTTCTCAAGTCCTTGGCGTGTGTTGCGATGTTTCTTGGGGATGAGCCGCACCTGGTTGGACTCTGAAGCAGGTGATAATTTTAAACACGAAAGGCCCGTGTTCTCAGCTGGAATGGAAGCGGGCTGTGTGCGGGCCTCTCGGGATGCAGGCTGACCTGGCCTGCAGGACCAGCCACACCTTCTAGAATATCCCCCCCTGTCCCACGGCCTCTCCCCGTTCCTGGCGCCTGTGGTTTTCTGCGGGTGGGTGTCCTCCTTACCTGGAGGACGTTGCTCCCAACAGGTTCCAGCCCACTGAAGCCCATCAGTGTTCCCAACACTTTGAAGCTGGTCCCCGGCCAGGGTCCTGGCCCACAGAACGCACGTGAGTCAGTTCAGAGGCAGAGGAAGCCTTTGCCTGAAGAAGGGAGAGGCGGCTCGCGCCCCCGGAGCCCGCGCCCCCTGGCCGGCCGTTCTCATGAGAGGGGGTCCGCGCCCTGCATCTCTCATGGCCCGAGGTGGCGCGGGATCCGCGTGGTCGTTACACCAGGACCTCTGAGGTGACGGTGCGAGGGCCGTGCATGCGGCTTCCTGCAGGCAGGTGAAACTGGGCTAAGCACAAAGGAGAAAAGAAGTTGGAGCTTTTTACTACCAGATTCTACTGGTATTTCCTGGGAGTTGGGCGGCTGCAGTGGGCTGAGGCCCAGGGAGTCCCTGACCCCCGAGCGCAGGGGCTGCTTCCAGCACCTTCTGTGGGGACACTGGCCCGGCGTCTCGGGAGGGGGTGTCGGGCTCTGCCGGCCTCCCCATGGGGCTGGGTTGCAGGGGAGAGGTGCCCCGAGGTGCGGGCTGGCTGAGCCTCCGGTCTGGGCGCTGCCCTGCCCTTGGACTCCAAGAAGTGGGGTGGCCCTGGCCCTTCTGCGCTGGCTTCAAGCAACAGGCACGGGGGGCTTCGGGGCACATCTGCTGAGGGAGTCGGGCCCCCGGGGGCTGTAGGGCTGGGGCACTCCACCGTCCAGAGTGACCGGGCTCCAGGGGTCGGGTCGGGGGCCGTGTCAGCTGCTCTGCCTTGCCCATCTCTTCCCCGAGCCCAGTTTCCCCCCAGGAGGAGGTGGGGGCCACCGAGGGAAGTGGCTGAAGACCAGAGGGGCTGCGTCTGTTCTTGGGTGCAGGATGGACTTTGACACAAGGGGGCCTGACGCCAGGCGCCCCGCAGCGTGAAAGGGTCGCCAAGTGCCAGCGGCTCCCAGTGGGTAGATCCAGGCCCGTGGGGCATGGGGTCACCTTCTATCTTCGAGACCTGCCGGGGTCTCAGTGCTCAACCCACAGTGTTGGAAGAGCGCCGTCGTCAGGATTCTGAGCTCAGACTTTGGAGTCAGAAGGCACAGCCTCCAGCCCAGGTGTCTGACGGGCCCCGGAACCAAGGGCGGTAGCCTAGCCTGAGTCGTGCTCATCTGAGCTGTGTCTGGCGCTAAGCACTCAGGGAGGGGAGGCGTGTGAAGCACGCCGGGTGCTTCCTCAGGCGTCCATCGGTCAGTAACTGCTGGCTCAGGAGTCAATGGAAAGGGGAATCAAGGTCACCCTCTTGCTTCACAAACCTCCTCTGCGTCTTGCTTCCTGCTGTGTTCGTACAGAGTCCTCACTTTCCTAATTCCTGGAAATCTGAACCCACCTCACTGCTCTGTTGTGGTCCGCGCATCTGCATCCACCGGGACCTCCAGAGTGCCTTCCGGCCCAGCGTCCCCTGCCAGGACGCCCAGTAACTGCCCTCCCGCACTCCCAGGTGGCCCCATGCAGCCCACCCGCCACAGGCTTCTAGAGCTCACGTGTCCTTCCCGGCGTCTGTATCACTTAGGAGTAGGTCTGGCTGCCTGTTACAGAAAACCCCAAATAACAGCAGCTCGCACACCTGGTTTCTCTCGTCGGTTTCCAGGAGTCTGGAGGGAGCTGTCCTAGCGCGGCCGCCTGGCTCCGTGGTCTCAGAGCCCAGGCCCTTCTGTTTCTGCCCCGTCGCCTGCGACACCCCATCGTCCAGCACGGCTGCTCGAGTGCCAGTCTTGCGTCTACACTCCCGCCAGCCAGCATGACAGAGGAAGGGAGAGTTGCAGTCCTCCTTTTAAAGACCCTCTCCAGAAACTGCACGCACAAACCTTCCAGGTAGCTCTCATAGGCCGGACTCCAGTCCGTCACACAAGGGCGGCTGGGGCCTGCATCGCTGAGCCTAAGTAAGATACACGGCAGGAAAAGCACTCACATGCATCGAGACTCGGGTCACCATGTCCAGGACCAAGGCGGGGACCTCGGTGCCTCCACAGGCTCCTTGCGTGGTCCCAGTTTTGAGACCTCCCCCAGGTACGTACTGTTCTAGCCTCTGCTGTCGTCGATGACTTCTGCACGTTCTGGAGCTCTGAGTGCACAGAAGCACTCAGCGTGGCCTCTTGTGTGTCTGGCTCGTTTCACTCAAACACGTCTGTGAGAGCCGTCTGCATTGCTATGCATGCAGTGATTTGCTCTTTATAGAAAATGTATTTATTTTTGGCTGTGCTGGGTCTCTTGCTGTGTGCGCTTCCTCTCACCGCAGCCGGCAGGGGTTGCCGCAGCCTGCGGGGGTTATTGTGGTCGCACGCCGGCCTCTCATTGCAGTGGCTGTGCTTGTCTCGGGTCCCAGGCCCTGGAGCACAGGCTCAGCAGCTGTGGCCCACGGGCTGAGCTGCCCTGCCGCCTGTGGGATTGTCCCGGACCAGGGGTTGAGCTCGTGCCCGCTGCACTGGCAGGTGGATTCTTTTGCCACTGAGCCACCAGGGGAGCCCCCAAAGCTCACCTTTCTTCCTGGACAGCTGTGCAACATGTGACGGAAGCATGCAGCCCCTCAGCCACCACTGTAGTCAAGACACAGAAGAGCTAGGTCCACGTGCCCCGTGGGCAGCGCCTCCTGCCCCCAGTCTCAGCTCCTGCCAACCACGGACGGATTTTCTGTCCCCGCGGTTTTACCTCCACGCCTCCATATGAACACAGCCGTGCAGTGTGTGGGCTCTGCGGCTGGCTCCTCCGGCTTGGCGGCTGGCTCCTCCGGCTCAGCTGATACCCAATTCACCGAGTTGTTGGAGCTTGTCTGCAGAGCTTGCCTCTTCACAGCTTTGCAGACCCACCAGCCACGCCCGAGAATTCCAGTTGCCCTGCAGCCTCACCAGCAGTTGCTCGTGTCGGGCTTTTAATAAAGTGTCCGTCTCTCTCGTGCAGCGTCACCGTGTGTGTCTTACACGGGAGGGCGTTGCTGCACGGTGTCCTGCTAGCTTCTGCTGTAGGACAGCATGACGCGGCTGAACGTGTCCACATGCCCCTGCCTCGTGGGCCTCCCTGCCCGCCCCGCCCAGGTCATCACAGCACCGCGGTGAGCACCCTGCGCTGCCCGGAGTCCTCCCACCAGCTGTCCGTCCCATGCACGATAGCGTGTACGTGTCAGCGCGCCTCTCAGTTCGCCCCCTTCCCTGCCCGTGTCCACAAGTCCACCGTCCACGTCTGTGTGTCTGTTCCTGCCCTGCAGCAAGGTGCGTTGGCACCATTTGTCTAGATCCCACGCAGATGTGTTACTATATGGTATTTGCTTTGCTCTCTCTGACGCACTTCACTCCGTATGTGTGTGTGCGTTAGTCGCTCAGTCGTGTCCAACTCTTTATGACCCCATGGACTATAGCCTACCAGGCTCCTCTGCCCAAGGGATTCTCCAGGCAAGAGTACTGGAGTGGGTTGCCAGTTGCGTCTCCAGGGGATCTTCCCGACCCAGGGATCAAACCTGGGTCTTCCACGTTGCAGGCAGATTCCTTACCGTCTGAGCCCCCAGGGAAGCCCCTCACTGTGTATAACAGGCTCTAAGTTCTTACTGTGGTTCTAAATTGTATTTTCCTACTGACGCATTCTATTGAGCCTCTCTTCGTGTGCATATTTGCATCTGTAGATCTTTTTTTTGGGGGGGGGTTACCATCTTTTCAGGCATTTTGCCCGTTAACAAGATGGATTGTTTGGATTTTCTTATTATTGAGTTTTGACAATTCTTTGTAAGTTCTAGCTACACATCCTTTATTAGAAAAAGCAAGACACTTCAGAAAATCATCTACTTTTGCTTTATTCACTACGCCAAAGCCTTTGATGGTGTGGATCACAACAAATTGGAAAATTCTTCAAGAGATGGGAATATCGGACCACCTGACCTGTCTCCTGAGAAATCTGTATGCAGGTTAGGAAGCAACAGTTAGAACTGGACGTGGAACAACAGACTGGTTCCAAATAAGAAAAGGAGTACATCGAGGCTGTATATTGTCACCCTGCTTATTTAACTTCTATGCAGAGTACATCATGAGAAACGCTGGACTGGAAGAAACACAAGCTGGAATCAAGATTGCTGGGAGAAATATCAATAACCTCAGATATGCAGATGACACCACCCTTATGGCAGAAAGTGAAGAGGAACTAAAGAGCTTCTTGATGAAGCGAAAGAGGAGAATGAAAAAGTTGCTCTAAAACTCAACATTCAGAAAACTAAGATCATGGCATCTGGGCCCATTGCTTCATGGCAAATAGATGAGGAAACAATGGAAACAGTGGCAGATTATTTTGGGGGCTCCAAAGTCGCTGTAGATGGTGACTGCAGCCATGAAATTAAACGATGCTTGCTCCTTGGAAGGAGAGCTGTGAGCAACCTACTCAGTGCCCTGTCCAGGCCTCCTGGTCGTTTCCCCAGACGTAGGGCTGCCTACTGGCAGCTCCTGGTTGAAATGTAAGACACTGTCGGCACTTTGGAAAACACGTCTGGCTGTTCCTCAGTGACCAGATGACTAGCGATTAAATGTCAAAATTAAAGGAATGACTTAGGGCTTAACCGTCAAATGTTCTTCACGTGAGCTGTCCTGCGTGCTTAATCACTCAGTCAAGTCCGACTCTGCGACCCCATGGACTGTATCCCACCAGGTTCCTCTGTCCGTGGGATTCTCCAGACAGGAATACTGGACTGGGTTGCCGTGCCCTCCTCCAGGGGAAACTTGCTGACCCAGGAATTGAACCCGCATGTCCTGTGTGTTCTGTAATGCAGGCACATTCTTTATCCTCTGACCCAGGAAGTCCATGCTTAAATATAAGCCTCAAAGAATTAAAAACAGACGTTCAAACAAAAACTTGCACAGGAGTGTTCGTAGCACCACGTTCACCATAGTCAAAAAGTGGCGGTAGCCCCGCGAGTAAGGAGGAGATCAATAAGAACACGAACAGGAAGCTCCCTGGCGGTCCAGTGGCCCGGGTTGGGGGCTTCCACTCCAGAGGGCTTGGGTTTGACCCACACGCCCTGGTGTGACTGAAAAAGATGAAGATAAAAGGTGGCCCGTTCTTTTGGCTGCAGCAGAAACAAGTCAAGTGCTGACTCTTCCTCAGCGCAGCCGGGCCCCGGAAACATGGTGCTCAGTGAAAGGAGCCAGCGCCCGGGGCGTGCTGTGCCAAGCGTCCAGAACAGGCCGCCGTGGAGGCGGACGTCAGGTCAGTGTTTGCC
>NW_011492851.1:192536-195404 GCF_000754665.1 Bison bison bison | reverse complement strand
GGGGGCGGGGTGGGGATGCAGGGAGTGAAGGGCACCGGGAGAGTGTGGGGGTCTCTTTTTCCTAACGAGCCCAAGTAGGCCGGTTTCAGCTGCTGTCTGTGTGAGAGCGCACAGGCGGAGCAGAGAGCTGTGGTCGGCATGAGGTCTGCCCACCCCAGCCCCGCAGTCCCAAGTGTCTTCTCCCCGTTATTCCCTTCTCTCCTTGGGATTTCGTTTCAGGGTGATAAAAAAATGCCCTGCGCTTGGTGGTTGTGATGGTTGCACAGCTCTGAACACCGAATCACTGTGCATTTTCAGTAGGCGAGCGTTGCGATGTGTGAATTTAATCTCAATAAAACCGCTACAAAGCTGCGCTGGCCTGTTTCTCTCTTCTGCTGATGATCCGCTCGACTCCTTCGCAGAGGCTTGTTTTTTTTTTTCTTTGCTGGAAATTCCTCCTTTATGCCCACCGGCCTGGGCTCAGCGGAAGGTGTTTCTGGAAGCCGGGCGTACAGTTTCCGGGCTGCCGCAGCCTAGCCATGTCTTCCGTCTCTGGACCCTGAACAACTCCGACTCCTCCATCCCGCCCCTGCTCAGCTGTGCCCCCTGCTGGCCGTCCCGGGAGCCGTTTGTATGTCCCTGCGGCCTTCCTCCCCAACCTGAAGGGTGATGGAAAGACACGGAGTGGACTGATCGAGGTCTTGGCCCTCTGCTTGCTTGGCTGAGATGTAGGAACGGAATAAAACCTGCAGGGTGAGGGTGGAAGGAGGAAAGGGAACCGCAGGCGGGTGGTGGAGAGCCGAGTGGGGAGGCCAGTTGCCCGTCCCGGGCAGGGCTGGGCTTTGGCCAGCAGAGCCACGGCCACACATCCCGTCCCGCTGCCGGCTGTAGGCCAGGCCAGGTCTGCAGGGGACGCCAGGCCTGTATCCGGGAGGCTCAGGCCTGGTGGGCCTTCCTGGGGTCCCAGGGGATGGACGGGAGGGGCCAGGGGGACCCCCCTCTCCCCGCAGGAGGGTCTGGGTAGGGGTGGGGTGAGCTGGAGGGCAGAGGCTGGGGTAGAGGGAGGCGGCTGCCCTGGAAAACGTGGTCTCGGGCCTTCTGGACTTTCCGACACAGAGGGTCTCGGCTGGGGTCACTAGCCTAGGTCCCTAGGGTGCACACCCCAAGTGATCTCTGTAACCCTACAGGCCTCAGTGCAAGAATAGCACGTTTAAAGGATGTGGAAAACACCTCCCCCCCAACAGAAATCAGCAAAGACTGTGTAACTCAGACCATCTAGCCCACAAAGCCTGAAATATTGCCTTTCAGCTCTTGACGCAGAAAGTTTGCTCATTACTGCTGTAAATCCTGAAGTGTGGGGACCACCCCGCCCACTGAGTGCTTCCTTAGGTTCCAGCCTCCTCTGCCCAATTGTCTGAGAAAGGCTCGTCTTCCAGGTGTAAAGGGAAGTGAGCTCAGGTTGGAGAGAACGAAAGACGCGTGTGCCCCGTGGGGACCTGTCCTGGACACAGACAGGAGGTTGTAAGGTTGCTGAAAAGGAGCCTCTGTGTCGGGGTGCACCTGTCGTTGCTGGCTGCCCTGGGAGGGGGCCCACGTGGTGGGGGTGCGGGTCAGCTACCGCACTTGCCCCCCTGCCCCCAGCCTCGAAGCCTCTGTGTCCACCTTGCCCCCTGCCTGGCTCATCGCAGGCCCCGGACGACTCCCTGGAGGACTGACTCCCTCAATTCTCTCGACAGGGTCAGTCGGAGCGTCTCCCCGACACCAACATGAACAAGCGCAGCAAGTTGAGTGACCAGGCCACACGCTGACCAGTGGGCACCAGGCCAGGTTAGTCCAGGGAGCTCTCGCTGCGTGGTCTCACTCCAAACAACGTTCGAGAAATGCTGTAACCAAACGATTACAAAATGTATCATAAGAGTAAAAGTATAGAGAACAGGGTAAGAGATGCCATGGAAACCCTGATGCTGGGGAAGACCGAAGGCGGGAGGAGACGGGGACGACAGAGGGTGAGATGGTTGGATGGCATCACCGACTGGACGGACAGGAATTTGGGTAAACTCCGGGAGTTGGTGATGGACAGGGAGGCCTGGCGTGATGCAGTCCATGGGTCTCAAAGAGTCAGACACGACTGAGCGACTGAACTGACCTGAAACACCCAAGACAGATATTACCCCTAGTCGTGCGCGGCGTGGATCAGAGCCACTGAGGCCCGGGAACGCTCGGAGGGCCCCGAGCCCGCAGAGCCGCCCCTGCGTCGTGTACCCCTCCCTCCGGGCCGCCAGCCAGGTCCCAGAGTCCCCCCCACCAGACTTTCTCTTCCGCTCCACGCGGCCTGTCTCTGAGTCGGGCAGGGCGCTCCTGTGTGTTTCCAGCCCGACCACGTGGTGTTGCGCGGTTTCTGGTTCGCTGCCTGTCTGCCCTCGGCGCTGTATTTCCGAGGTTCCCCGCCCCCGCAGACGCGTGCCTGCTCTGATCTGCTTCACTTCTGTGGGGTTTGCAAGCAGGACCGTGCCTGGACGCTCGTGCATTCTCCTGTCCTGGGCACTGGGTCACTTCTGACCCCACATCGCAGAAACCCTGCTGTCAGCGTGAGCTCAGGCCACGGCGGCTGCCCAGGCCCACCTGCACGTCCACCATGAGGGGCCAGCCCGGAGCCCCCGGGGGCTGCCTGGCTCCAGCCGCACGGGCGTGAAGCGGCCCCTCCTCCCGGGTGGACTCGCTGCTCCTTTGGAGCATCCTTGAATCCTCCTTGGATTCATCCGCTGAATCCAAGCGGATGAGCTCCTTTTCCTGGTTTCCTGGCCCCTCCAGGCTCCCTTTCTGTGAAGCCTGCTCATCCCTTTCCCTGTTCTCCCAAGTTTTTTTTTTTTTTTTTTTTTTTGCTCATCC
>NW_011492851.1:190764-192436 GCF_000754665.1 Bison bison bison | reverse complement strand
GGGCTGCACCCCCCACCCCCCACCCTGGGCTGCACACCCCACTCCCCACACAGTTAGGGTCACTTTGCTCCAGGAAGCGAGTCACTCACATGACGGCTCGGGGGTAGTGCCAACCTCCTTCTTTGAGTCCGGGGGCCCTTGTTAGAGCCAACTGGAGGTCGCCCCGCAGGCGAGGGGGCCTGTCCCTCACTCCTGGGGACCTCATTCCCAGACTCCGAGGGTCGAGGCTGCGCCCCGCCCCGCTCTGGGCACTGGCCGCAGCAGCTGCTTATCTCAGGAACGCTCAGTCTCTGTGGCTCCTGTCTCTCCCTCTGCTCCCTGGGGGTCTTCTGTGATTGGTTCCATCTCCTCTGGGGCTTTGGCTGCCCTGGGGAAGGGACCACATCCTGTCCTTGGCCACCTACCCATGTCCTGGGCTCTGGGCCTGTCTCCTGATGTCCCTGAAGATGGTCCTCCCTGACTCTGATTCCTGCCCGGGGAGTGCTGAGCACCCCTCTTCAAATGAAAGCTACCCTGAATTGCAGTAGGAGAAACGAAATGAGCGCAGCGTTTTATCCATGAGATCTTATTTAATGACTCATTTTACAGCACTTGCTCACCATAAAGTCAGTCAGTGAGAACGATGATGCTTCAGCGCCCGGATCACCATCCCCAGCCCCACCCTGTGCCCCCTGCTCAGCCCCAAACCATCCTGTCTCACACGGAAGAGAACCAGCAACGGTCCCGGTTTTATGAGCCCCCCCACTCCACCACACCCCCCCCCCCCCCACCCAACAGGCACTGGGACAGCCTTCAACTCAGGTGAGAACGGGGCAGACAGGGAAACACTTGAGGCTGGGCTGCTAACTCTATCAGCAAGGGGAGGTTGTCGCGGCTGTTCAGCCTCTAGGTCGGGTCCTGCTCTCTGCACCCCAGGGACTGCAGCGCTCCAGGCTCCTCCATCCTCCACTGTCTCCCAGAGTTCACAGTCACGTCTAGATCCCACCACTCCATCCTAAAGGAAATCGACTGTGAATATTCCTTGGAAGGACTGATGCTGAAGCTGAAGCTCCAATCCTTTGGCCACCTGATGTGAAGAACCGACTCATTGGAAAGGACTCTGATGCTGGGAAAGACTGAAGGCAGGAGGGCAAGGGGACGACAGAGGATGAGATGGTTGGATGGCATTACCGGCTCGATGGACGTGAGCCTGAGCAAACTCCAGGAGTTGGTGATGGACAGGGAGGCCTGGCGTGCTGCAGGCACAGGCTCGAAAAGAGTCGAACACGGCTGAGTGACTGACCACCAACACCACAGGCACACGGCTCTACGCCAAAGCTGCCTCTGTCTACACTGGTCTCCCCTGGGGAAGTTAGAGAGCATCCACTGGCTGTCCCTGCTTAAGTAAGAGTCTTGTGCACGTGAAACTCTTGGGAAATTGGTGAAGGATAGCAACCAGAATGCACTCTTTGCACGCAGTGGGCTTCCAGAAGCAGAGATGACGAGTGAAATAGACGGGTGTCCGAGGGCTGTTCAAACAACATTCCTAAGTTATATTTTGAGAGAAGGCTATTTCCCGACGCTGCTCAATTGTGACTCAAGTGGGCAGCTCCGTCCTTACCCTCTGACCTTGGGGAAGCATTGCAAAGGCTGGGTCCCCTCTGTCTGCATAACCCACATCCCCTGCAGCGCC
>NW_011492851.1:166745-190199 GCF_000754665.1 Bison bison bison | reverse complement strand
CTACGCATGCAAACGCACATGTCCCAGGTGAGGGATGTATGTGTGGACCCCCATGCCCAGTGCCTCCTCCGCAGACACCACGGGAGGCCCCCCCCCGTGACGCTGACCTCAGCGCCCCCCGCCCTCCTCCACCAGATCCGATGGCGGGGGGATGAGGTCGCGGGGGTTCATCCTGGCCACCAGGCAGACGTCGTAGCTGTCGTGCATGAGGACGTCGACGGCCACGACGTTCCACTGGTTCTCCCAGGGGTCCAGCTCCAGGATCTCCTTGCAGATAACCTCGTGGCGATCTGAAAAGCAACAAAGAAGGGCGGCACTGAACCCAGAGGCCGTCGTCACCGTTTCGCAGCTTCCGCTAGGAGGCGCTGCGCTCCAGAAGTCGGCTAACAGCGTGAACATCGCACCGCGGCAGACACGGTGCTTCTGACATTTCAGGAATGAAGAAAGGCCGCGTGACACCTCACATTCAGGTGTTCCTCAGACAGGCCATGACTGTGTTGTACACGCACTGTGGAATGGTCCCCACAGTCAAGCTTTTCACACACCCCTCACCCCATATGACCCCCCTGTGTGTTGAGAACACTTAGCAAATCTCAGGTACACAATGCAGTGTTGTTTTCTGGTTGTTTTTTTTCTGCCAAACAGCTTCTAGGATCTTAGTTCCCTGACCAGAGATTGAACCTGGGCCGCAGCTGGGATAGCCCAAGTCCTGACCACTGGACAGCCAGGGGGCTCCCAGTACCGTCAGCTGCAGTCCCCCGCCAGGCCTTAGATCCCAGAACGCCCTCAGCTTGGAGCTGGAGGTCTGGACCTTCCGACCAGCATCTCCTGGTCTGCCCTGCCCACCCTCCCCGAGTCCCCGGCACTCCCGTCTCCACTGTCTGCTTCTGTGAGTTTGGTTATTCTGGAGTCCGCGTCTCACTCAGACCACACGGGGATGGTGTTTCGGTCTGGATTGTCCCGCTTAGCACCACGTCCCCAGGTTCACCCTTGTGTGGAGTCACGACCGGCTCTTTGTGACCCAGCGACTGTAGCCGCCAGGCTCCTCTGTCCATGGGATTCTCCAGGCAAGAGTACTGGCTGCTGTTTCTTCCTTCAGGGGATCTTCCTGAGCCACTGAACTCATATTTCTGATCTTCTGTCTCCCCTTCTTACTTTTGGATTATTTGAATTTCTCTCTCTCTTTTTGCTTCCCTGGGTCTCTCTTGTATATTTCTGATCTTCTCTGTCTCCCCTTCTTACTTTTGGATTATTTGAATTTCTCTCTCTTTTTTGCTTCCCTGGGTCTCTCTTGTATATTTCTGATCTTCTCTGTCTCCCCTTCTTACTTTTGGATTATTTGAATTTCTCTCTCTCTTTTTGCTTCCCTGGGTCTCTCTTGTATATTTCAGGCTTGCCGCTTTTGGAGCACAGGCTCCAGACCAGGGGGCTCAGCAGCTGCAGCTCATGGGCTTAGTTGCTCTGAGGCATATGGGATCTCAGTTCCCCGATCAGGGATCAAACTGGCGTCCCCTGAACTGCAAGGCAGTTTCTCAGCCACTGGACCACCAGGGAAGTCCCTGGATTGCTTGAATATTTTAAATATCCCATTTTAATTTATCTTGAGATTTTAAGCCTCCTTATTTTTCTTTGTTTAAAAAAATTTTTTTTTATTAAGCATGTTTTTTCTACAGCTATTTTTCAGTAGTTGTTCTAAGGATTGCAGTGCCTTTGAACGGACTGTTTGCATTTATACCTCATCACGTAAGTGGAGCAGGGAGCTCCCCTCACCGCATCTAGACTCTCAGGCTCTCCACCCCTTTCCACTTAATTGTCACAACAGGGAGACGGCCCTCTCTGTGTAACAGTAACCACACCGAGAACACGACCAGACAATGCTAAGTTTTCCAGTCAGCTGCCATTCTCGTGCGCAAGAACTGAAGAGGAGGACGCGTCGCCCATCGCGTTTAGCCCGGCCTCCCCCGGGCTCCTCTGCATCTCTCTCCTCCAGGACGTCTTCTCAGCGATCCCGCTGCCCTTCGCTCAGAGGATTCTCCTCCTCTCTCTGTCTCTCTCTCTTTAAAGCAGGCTTGCTGGCAATGCATTCTCTTAGCTTTCCTCCTCCTGAGACAGTTTGTTCGTCATTTTGCCTTCAGTTCTGGAGGATGTTTGTGCTGGATTTGTAATTCCAGAGAGCTGGCAGTGTGTGTGTGTGTGTGTGTTTTGTGCTTAGATTTTGCTCCACTGGCTTCTGGTCTCTTTGGTTGGAGAAACCTACAGTCATTCTAATAATTTTTCCTCATATGTTCTCTTATTTTTCTCTGGCTCTTAAACATTCAGTTCAGTTCAGTCACTCAGTCGTGTCCGACTCTTTGCGACCCCACGAACCGCAGCACGCCAGGCCTCCCTGTCCATCACCAACTCCCGGAGCTCACTCAAACTCACGTCCATCAAGTCGGTGATGCCATCCAGCCATCTCATCTTCTGTCGTCCCCTTCTCCTCCTGCCTTCAATCTTTCCCAGCATCAGGGTCTTTTCAAATGAGTCAGCTCTTTGCGTGAGGTGGCCAAAGTATTGGAGTTTCAGCTTAAGCAGCAGTCCTTCCAATGAATATTCAGGACTGATCTCCTTTAGGTTGGACTGGTTGGATCTCCTTGCAGTCCAGGGGACCCTCAGGAGTCTTCTCCGACACCACAGTCCAAAAGCATCCGTTCTTCGGAGCTCAGCCTTCTTCACAGTCCAGCTCTCACACTGTTGTTGTCTCTTTTAAGGGAGTGACTCAGTGGTTGCCGTGTGCTCACAGCACTGTCTCACCAGCACCATCTGGTTGAAGAGCATTTTCATCACCCCCAGAAAGCAACCCTGTCCCCACTAGCTGTAGGTTCCTGTTCACGCCTCCCCCAGCCCCTGACATCCGATCTGCACACACTTGCCTTTTCTGGGCATTTCGTATGAATGGACTCATCTGGGGTCTTCTGTGACTGCCGTCTTTCCCCGAGCACAACGCTTTCAAGGTTCATTTACGCTGTAACCTGTGTCAGCTTCATTCCTCTATCGCCAAGGAACGCTGTATGGATGGCCCGTGTTTTATTTGGCCATTTGTTAGTTTGTTAGTTGATAGACACTCAGGTTGGTTAGGTTTTGCCTGCTACAAACCCTGCAGCTCTGAACACTAGTGCCTGTTTTTGTGTGGACAGATGTTTTCATTTCTCCGGTGTATGTGCTTTGGAGGGGAATTGCTGCTGTCCATGGTGCTACAAAGAGTAACACACACACACACACACACACACACACACACACACACACACGATGTGACTCCAGAAACCTCAGGTTTCAAATTCCACAGAAGCTGCTCCATTTCACATTCCCACCAGCCCTGTATGAGGCTCCAATGTCTCCAGTCCTTGTTAATACTTGTTATTATCTGTTTCTTTTCCTCACAATCACTCTGGTGGGTGTAAAGGATGATCTCACTATGGCTTTGATTTGCATTTCCCTGGTGGCTGGTCATGTGACTCCTTGGCCATTTCTTTATTTTCATTGGATACATATCTATTCAGATCCTTTGTCAGTTTTTTTAAAAGTGTTACTAATAGTTTTCTTTGTATTATTAAGTTGTAAGACTTTTAACAGATTCACGATACAAGTTGCTTATTAGATGTGTGATATTTTCTCCCATCCTGTGGGTTGCACTTTCTCTCTCTTGACATGGCCCTTTGGAGCACAGAAGTTAAAATTTGATGCACAATGCATCTATTTTTTCTTAGTCATGCTTTAAGTTTATATAAGAAACCATTGCCTAATTCAGGAGGATCACAGAGATTTATGCCTATGTTTTCTTCTGAAAGTGTATAGTTTTTTCCTCTTGGGATTAGGTTTTTGATCCATTTTGAGTTCATTTCTGTGTCTGTGTGAGGTCCAAACTTCATTCATTTGCACATGAATGAATATGCAGTTATTGCACGTGGATAGCCAGTTATTCCCGCACCACTTGCTGAAAAGGGGATCGTTTCCCCATTGAATTGTCTAGCACTGTCATTGGAAATAAACTGGCCATTAAAATAAGGGATCATTTCTGGACTCTCAGATGTATCCCATCGATCTCCGTGTCTATCATGGTGCCCCTGCCACACCGTCGATTATTACTATATGTGTGAAGGAAGTTTCGAGATTAGGAAGTATGAATCTTCTTCTTTTACAAGATTGTTTTGAGTATTCTGAGTCTTTTGCATTTCCATGTAAATTTTAGGATCAGTTTGTCGATTTTTGTGTGTGCTGTCTTAGCATTTATTTGGCTTTCCAAGGTCTGTAACGATGTGCAGTTTTCATTGCACAAGTGCTGAGCTTTTTGCAGTCACATTGTGTGTGTGGGTGTTACTTTTGCAACCCTGTGGACTGAGGCCCGCCAGGCTCATCTGTCCATGGGATTTTCCAGGCAAGAATACTGGAGTGGGTTGCCCTTCACTTCTCCAGGGGATCATCCCAACCCAGGGGTCAAAGCCTTGTCTCCTACACTGCAGGCAGATTTGCTACTGTCTGAGCCACTAGAGAAGCCTCTTATTATTTCTGATACTATTATAAATGGAATTTTTTCTTTTTTTAGTAATTATTTGGCTGTGCTTAGTTACAGCACTCGGGACCTTTAGTTGCGGCACGTGGGATCGAGTTCCCTGACCAGCGATCGAACCCAGGCCTCCTGCGCTGGGAGCAGAGTTAGCTACTGGACCACCAGGGCAGTCCTGGAGTTGCTCTCTGGACGTTATTTTTGGAGTGGTCGCTGTGAGCGTGTGGAGATACAGCTGATTTGTGTACTTTCGTCTCCTGTCCTACAACCTTGATGAACTCGTGTTAGCTCTGGTGGCTTTCTTCTTTTGTGGATATTTACCTGCTTTCCTGCGTCTGTTCTCAGTTGCAGCACGTGGATCCTCTCTGCAGCAGGCTGGCTTCTCTGTGGTTGGCGTGTGGGCCTAGTGGCCCCGCTGCTTGTGGGATCTTGGTTCCCCAACGATCAGGGATCGAACCCGCCTCTCCTGCACCACAAGGTGAGTCCCCAAGCAATGGAGCACCAGCCAGGTCCCTCTCGGAGCTTTTCTGGTGGGTCCTTCAGGCTTTCCAAATAAGATACCATGTCCTAGGCAGTTACCTATTCCTCTCCAATCTGGATGCCTTTTATTTGTTTGTTTTCTTTCCTAACTGCCTTGATTAGTACATTGTTGACTAGAAGTGACGGGGGTGGGGGGGGCGTCGGTCTTGTTACTGATCTTGGGGGAGAGCTTTCAGTCTGGCCGTATGTCTGGTGCTACCTGTGGAGTTTCATAGACGCCCTTCATTGGGTTGTGCAAGTCCCCTTCTGTCCCCGTGTTTTGGGTTTTTTATACCACGGAAGGTGTTGGATTTTGTCAAATTCTTTTCTGCCTCTCTGGAGATGATCAACCTGATTTTGTCCTTTCTTCTACAGATGCACTGACGGAGTGTCACGTTGGTGAATCTCTGTGGGCCGACTTCGGGCCTGGGTAACTCCTGCTTGCTCGCAGTGCGTGACTCTCTCCACATTGCTGTGTGCAGTCTGCCAGTTTTCATTGAGAACTTTGGCTCCGTATTCACTCAGGGATAGTGGCCTGCAGTTTTCTTGCAATGTCTGTGCAGTTTTGGTGTCAGGGAAATACTGGCCTCATCAGAAGAGCTGGAAACGCTCCCTCCTCTCCTGTATCCTGTGAGTCTGTGACGCACTGGTGCCACGAGCGCGGATCTTTCTGAATTGGAACCTTGGCCTCCTCAGCCTGTGCTGGAGGTGGACAACAGAGGCTGTGAGTCTGTCTGTTACCCGGGTGAGTCCCAGGACTCCGGGCAAGAACTGTGAAGAGTCTGGGACTCTGCTAGCGAGCTTGCTGCAGCTCCATGGATACCGGCAGATGGCCCGCAACTCCCGGGTCTGGAGGAAGGACCCAGTGCACCCGCATTTTACAGCTGCCAGTAACTTGAGCCCCAAGCCCCACGGCAGTGCGGAGAGTGCCACCCGAACAGTCAGTGGGCTGCACTGCAGGAGGGGAGCCCCAAGCGCAGCCACTGGGAGCTTTTATAATGGCCCGTAAGTGTGACTGACGGCCCTTGCAGTGTTTAACTCTGTCTCCTGGCCCCCAGCTATGCTGCTTTTTAAAGTATTTTACTTCTATGTGTTTGTTTGCCTGCGCTGGGCCTTGGCTGTGTGTGGCACGCAGCATCATCAGTCTCCATTGCAGCCTGCAGGGTCTAGTTCCCTGACAAGGGGTGGAACCTGGCCCCCCTGCACTGGGCGCTCAGAGTCTTCGCCACCCAGGGAAGCCCCACTTCCTACTCCTACTTGGCTTGGACGCCTGTTTTTAGTGAAGCAAAACCTAACGAAACGGAATGGGGGAGACAGATTTTGGGAGACACAGTGTGTCTCACGTCTGAAAACGCGCCCCCTACTTGGCGATTCGGCAGGTATGGCGGTGCGGGGAGAAGGTGACTCCCGTAGGCGTTTGAAAGCATTGGCCTCCCTTTCTTCTGGCTTCCGGCATCCTGTTTCCTAAGGGTGGCTCCTCTGATTCCCGACCCTTTCTACGAGACGAGCCCTTTCTCTCCGGGACTCTCGGGACCCTCCTGTGTCCCCGGCATCCCGCGCTTCACTTCACGTCCGTTTCCTCCCACTCTGCTGGGATGGCTGTTTCCTTTCATCGGGGGACTTCAGTTCCAGGAAACTCTCCTCATTTACTGCAGGGGTGTTTCATCCAGCCATTGTCTCTATTTCTTTTCTCTCTCTTTTTTTTTCTTTACTAAAACGCCTATTATTGAAATATTGGACATTGCAGACATACTCTGCCTTCCCCTCATTTCCTCTCCAGGTGCTGAGATGTCCCTTCCACCCTGCACCCCAGGTTCTCTGCCGTAGATTTCTCTCCTATCGTGCTCGTAACCTCCAGGAGCCCTCTGGCACCGACGCACGCTCTCTCTTCTCTCCAAGGACGCGTCTCCTCCTGGCATAGCCTGTTTGCTTCAGCCTGTTTCTTCGTTTCTGTGTTTTGATTTCTCTCTGTTATGTACACGCTTTCTGTAGAGGTCTGATGATTCCCAGCTGTTTGCTATCTGTAACAGAGGGACACCACGGAAGCCTTTTCTGTGCGGTTCCTTAGGGGATGAGTTGCTTTCCCTTTCTGGGGAGGGGGGTTGCTGGTCAATCCCCAGGGGAGAATCATCCAGTCTCCTGACTAGAAGGTACAGCCCACGTCTGGGAGCCAGAGAAGGAAGAAAGCTGATGCTCTCGAGGTTCGGGATGTAGCTGTTCTCTTAAGTTCCCTGTTTTTATCACTGATCACCTCCCCCACCCCGCCCCGTCCTCGGCTTCTGTCTTTGTTGGGGTGTGGGAGGGCATGGCGGGGGTCTCCTTCCTGCCTCTGTCCCCATGTGGTCAGCGTCAGCCCACTCCCCTCCCGCAGTCGCGTGTCCGCTCCCGGGCTCTGTGGTTTCTGCTTCCTTTTCCTGTTGCCAGGTGAGCGCTGAGCTCCTGTGTCTGGGCAGCTACTCATCCACCCACGTAAGTGCTTCCAACTCTGTGTTGCCATTGTCCCCTGTCCCCTTCTCTCTGTCTGACTGTGTTCATCCCACGTACTGTCCTTTTCAGGGAGTGTGGGAGAAAACAGAGGTGTCCCACCCACCATTTTAACCAAAACCCTATCACTGTATTTATTATGTGCTCTGGTGTCCATCGAGCTGAGCTCAGTTGCTCAGGCACGTCCGCCCCTCGCGACCCCGTAGACTGCAGCCGCCGCACTTCCCTGTCCATGTCTCCTGCAATGGCAGGCGGGTTGTGTACCACGGAGCCACCAAAGAAGCCAGAGAAATTTCTTGACTGTGGTTTTCTGAGTAAATACGTGGGACGTGCAGGCTTGTGCTGAGTAAGAAGAGAAAATTCAGTGCCTGTGTTCAGGTCCTGAGATCCCTATTTCATCACGAGCACCCCTGTGACAACTCAGTCATCCAGTCCCGGACAGTCTGCTGTCTTCGAAGCAAATAATTAAAATGGACTTTGAGAGCTTGCCTGGTAAACCCATCCCCCTCTGGCTAGAAGCACTATGGATCCATTACTGCTCCAGGAGAAGAGGTTGGCTCAGACAGTCTTGAAAACAGGATATCAGCTCTCTAACTCAATATGATACAAAGGAAGGTAAGACAAGGAACAAGATGAAGCAGTGTATCTTCTGGGTCCTTAGACACTGATTACCGGCCGCTGCTCCGGAGGTCCCGAGCCTCCCCTGCATCTTGCCTTCTGCTCCAGAGAGAGCCCACAGCCAGAGGACAGAGGGCAGGGGTTCTGTGGTTTGTTCTTCCTTTTCCTGTTGCCCGGTTGGTGCTGAGCTCCGTCACTGCTGGAGGGGAGCCCTAGAGGTGGGGGTGGGGGGAGGTCGGGCACGTGGGCTCTCTCCTGCCCCTCCCAGGCCTCCCCACACTCGTGGCTCCAACGAGGACCCTGACAAGATCTCCTTGTCCTGCCAGGGTTCTCGCTACTGTGACAGGAACCGCCTTTATGTGAGCGTCTGATGGTTAATATAAAAGATATTTTGTTGTTCAGCCGGTAAGTCTTGTCTGACTCTGCGACCCCATGGAGCGCAGCACACCAGGCTTCCCTGTCCATCACCATCTCCAAGAGTTTGCTCAAACTCATGTCTGTTGAGTCGGTGATGCCATCCAACCATCTCGTCCTCTGTCGTCCCCTTCTCCTCTTGCCCTCAATCTTTCCCAGCATCAGGGTCTTTTCCAATGAGTCAGCTCTTCGCATCAGGTGGCCAAAGTATAATAATAAAAGCTATTAGAACCATTAAAAATACATTTTGGAAAATTCTGTGAAGAACAAATAGAGAGAGGAAAATGGAAGCTTCTTGTTATGGGGCCTTTCACGCATAAAAAACTAGTAAGCATGTGCTTTTGGCGGACTTGGTTAGAGTTCCGTGCTCTCACCACCAGGGGCCCAGGTTTGATCCCTGGTTGGGGAACTAAGATCCCACAGCCCACGTGGCCAAGACAAAAGCAAAAAAGTCGTAAGTAAAGCCCCTGTGGCCATTGTCCAGCTGTAAAAATGACCCGCACACCACCAGTGTTGTAAAATCTATTCTTGCCATTCCCAGCACCCAGTCCCCATTCAATTAAAAAAAAAACATCTGCTAGGGTAGATTAACACACATTTCAGACAGCATATCATTTTCATCTATAAAACCTTCTACACAGTCTCACTCGTTCATAACGTTTTTCCTTTTTCTTCCTCTCTTATGAAAAGCTACAGCGAAAAAAGTGAAACCCTTAGTGCCCTGGTTGTGTCCAACTCTCTGCGAACCCCCGGACTATGTCCCACCAGGCTTCTCTGTTCATGGGATTTACCAGGCAAGAATACTGGAGTGCGTTGCCATGCCTTCCTCCTGGGGACCAAAGTTGGGTCTCCCGCATTGCGGGCAGATTCTTTACTGTCTGAACCACCAGGGAAGCCCCTACCACACCGTTATCATCACGACCTAACAAAACTACCAGTTCTTTATGGTATTAATACTCCAGTCCATCTAACACTCCAGTCCACATTCAAATGCCCCAGATTATCTGAAAAAAATATCTTTCTGCAGAAGACTTGTTTGAATCAAGAGCCTAATAAGGCACACTCATGTCAGGCTCACAGATCTCCAAAGCCTCTTAGTTGCTAATGGAAATTTTAACTTAAACATATTTATGCGCTTTCAGCACGAGGGCAGGCATGCCACGGGCTCGGCTTTCTTCAGGGGCTCTGCCATTTTTATCTGGCGTGCGTCCAAAGTTGGGAGTGCTCCCGAGGCATGTTTTTCCTAGACCTGTCCTGGCCTCGAGCATCCATTAGGGAGGTTAGAGTGGGACTTCTCGTCATTTTTACTGTAAGTGCTTTCCACCTTAGTTACCAGGGCAACTAATCAAACTCTGGAGACAGCCGCTTATTAGATTTATGCATATTTAAGATTCTCCCTGTTGCATTAAAAGTTATAAATCCATACCACAGATTGCAACAACGGAAGCAGTGAGATTTATGGAGACTGAGTCTGGTGATGAATGCATGGGTTAGGTATTATCTTAGAAGTGCTTTCAAGCAATCTGTCTCGAGTGGCTGCGGTGCAAGAGTAAGACTTTCCTTCGGGGGACAGGTACCGCTGGCACCAGCACTTCTGGTTACTCCTGTTCCGTGGGCTCCTCGTGTGTTTAAGCTCTACAGTCAGGCATCAGCCTTCCCTCCCCCAGTCCTCCTCCCCTCGTGTTCAACTCCTTCTCATTTCGGGGCCGCCGTGTGCCAGGCACGTTACAGACCCGACCCCACCCACCGAGGAGGGGCAGCCCCCACCCCGAGGGTGGAAGGCCTAAGGTTAGAGGTCACCGACTTTGAGTCAGTCTCCTGAGAGGGTCACAGGCAGGAAGGCCGGGGGTCTCCAAACGGGGGAAACAGGCTGCAAGTGTCAGACACTTTTTCTCTTTTTCTCTCTCTCTAAAGCGGCAGGAGCAAAGGAAGTACAAGGGTTACGATTTTTCCCTTCTTGATACAAATTTACAAAGGTTTCTCTTAAAATTCTGTGTCGTCATGACAACACCTGGCTCCACATGCACTGTTCTTGAGCCTTGAGCTGAGCAATGCAGTTTCCTTATGGAAATGTTCGTCTTAAGCCGTGTCAAGGTACCTATGCATTTACCCCAGACTCTGCCTGCAAGTCGGTTCCGCCCAAGACTCAGAACCCACTCGACCAACCAGGATGTTTCAGTCATGCATTGTGCTCCTAATCTGTGCTAATGAAACTGTATATTTGCTTAGAAGTCTGCCTTAAAGATTTCACGCCAATCGTTTGGTGGCCCGGGAAGACTCACCTGGTGCCAAGGTTATCTCAGTGCGTGTTGCGGGTGAGGGGCCTGGTGCCAGTCTCTGAGTTTGAGACACTCCCTTTCTCTAATTAGCGTTCACTTTCATGCATTGGAGAAGGAAATGGCAGCCCACTCCAGTGTTCTTGCGTGGAGAATCCCAGGGATGGGGGAGCCTGGTGGGCTGCCGTCTATGGGGTCCCACAGAGTCGGACACGACTGAAGCGACTCGGCACCAGCAGCAGTAGCTATATAACATCCAGCTAAGACTAGCAGCGGGGCACTCTTTCTGCCCTCTTCTGATGTCTGTGTCAGAAGCTTTCTCTATCTCTATTACACTGTAATAAAACTTTAATACACAAAAGCTCTGAGCGATCAAGCCGCGTCACTGGCCCCGGATTGAATTCCTTTCCTCCCGCGGCCAAGAATCCCGCCGTCTTTCGCTGCTCAGCAGCAGCCTTTCAGCCCACCCCCGTCTTGGGATTGTCCGTAGGGTCGGTTAAGGGCGGTGCCGCGGCATTTCCAGCCCCGTGGGTACCTGCTCCGTGGAAGCCCCCGCAGACGTAGAGCTTCCCATCCACGGCGCCCGCGCTGGTGGCGTTGGAGCGCAGCGCGAGCAGGGGCACGGGCATCGGGGGCCCCTCTCTCCAGAAGTCCCCGTCGGGGTTGTAGATCTCCACCGCGTCCAGGCACTTCCGGACCTGGCCCTTGTCCCGGCCGACGCAGCCGATCCCACCTGTGGAGCGGACACAGGACAGAGTGACCTGGGTGGGGCGTCCCCGTGGGCATGCCCCCTGCCTGCGTGGCCCGCACCCCAGGCTCATAGCCTGGGCATTCTCATTCACTGGCACTTCTCCCGGGGTGCTTTCTTTCTTTTTTAAAATTAATTATTTTAATGGAAGGATAATTGCTTTGCAGAATTTTGCTGTTTTCTGTCAAACCTCAACCTGAATCAGCCATAGATCTACACACGTCCCCTCCCTGTTGAGCCTCCCTCCCATCTCCCTCCCATCCCACCCCTCCAGGTTGATACAGAGCCCCTGTTGGGGTTCCCTGGGACATACAGCAAATTCCCGTTGGCTCTCTAGTTTACATATGGTGATGGAAGTCTCCACGTTACTCTCTCCATACATCTATCCTGAGATGCTTGCTAAGCAGTGGTGAGGCCCGCTGTGCACACCGCCAAGCCCAACCCCGTTGACCCCTGGTGCCTGTCGGTCTGTGCTCACGCTCAGGGCAGACGCACACTGGCTCTCAGGGACCCTCCCTGAGAGGAAGACTTTGCCGTCTGAGTGTGAGGGTGGCCCAGTTCCGACATCTACCGTCCTGTGGTCGTTAGGATTCCAGGGACCTGGCTGTCGAGCAAACATCCTTTCCCCTCCCCCTGGTCGCCAGTACGTTTCTCCCTCTCCTCCTGTTTTTGTTTTATTTCTGGCAGCACCGACTCCTAGCTTGTGGGATCTTACCTCCCTGATGAGGGATCGAAACTACCCAGTGCAATGCAAGGGCAGAGTCCTGACCACCGGGTCCCCTCTCCCTCTCTTCTCAAGGGGCATGAATCTTCCCCCCTCAGGGCAGGGCCAGCCTTTGGTAAATTTTAGCTTTAGGGTTCAAAGGGAGGCCCCAAACCCGAATGCCCACTGTGTCTTCCGTTTTCGGCAACACGGTGCATTCAACAGGTGCTGTCTGCAGCGCGCTCGGGATGAGCTGGGAAAGGACTGAGGCGTATTTCCTGCCGTTAGGAAGCTAAGGGGTGGAAAGCCACACGGACAAATAAACAGAGAGCAGACATCATGACAGGCACCTCACAGGAGACATGGTTACGCTCGGAAGTCCAGAGGCTGCAACAAGCTAACAGAAACACCATGTACATAACTATGGCTCTAAGTCCCACCCTCCAGCGGGGCAGTGATGGCACAAGGATTTCCAAGCCACCGTAATAAGAAACAGGAGCTTGCCCCACAAGGAGAGGCTGTAAACGTCAGGCTGTCTCTGCCTGTCTGAAGTGCAGCTCCCGGGAAGCAGGTGAGGTCCCTGGAGGGGAAGGCAGTCCTCTCATCGGTGACCTCACTGCACACAGACCCCATCGGACGACCTGCTCTGCATGGCCCATCAGAGTCGGGATGGTGCCAGCCTCCGCTACCCCGGAGGGTCCCGGAAGGGTCGCGGCGGTGGGGGCACTTGGCTCTGGTGTCTACAGCAACACCGAGACCAGCGTTGAGACCTCTTGGCTCTCACAGCCTCTGCCCAGAGCGTCGTGCCACTTAGAGACTAATCCCAGGACGCCTGGTGGCGTCTCTTCTGCCATTTAACCCCGTGCCCGCCCACGTGTGGCCAGCGGCCCTCGCCTCAATGTGTGGCCGGCGGCCCTCCCCGCCGTGTGCGGCCCTCCGCCCACCACCGTGCGGTTTTCAGTCTTCCTTCCTTCGCTGTCGCTCAGTCGCTCAGTCGTGTCCAACTCTCTGCGACCCCATGGACTGCAACACGCCAGGCCTCCCTGTCCTTCACCATCTCCTGACGTTTGCTCAAACTCATGTCCATCAAGTCAGTGATGCCATCCAACCATCTCATCCTCTGTCACCCCCTTCTCCTCCCGCCTTCAATCTTGCCCACCATTGAGGTCTTTTCCAATGAGTCAGCTCTTTGCATCAGGCGGCCAAAGGATTGGAGCTTCCGTATCAGTCCTTCCAATGACTATTCAGGGTTGATTTCCTTTAGGATGGACTTGTTGGATCTCCTTGCAGTCCAAGGGACTCTCAAGAGTCTTCTCCAGCACCACAGTGTGAAAACACCAATTCTTCGGCGCTCAGCCTTCCTCGGGGTCCAGCTCTCACGTCCGTACTCGTGTTACAGTGCGTGTCGCTCGGCCCTGAGTGAATGCGAGAGGACCGATGGGAATGGCTTGTTCTCACCCGGGTTGGGCCCACCCAGAGTAGAAGCGATGGAGGAGAGTGCGGGAGGAAGCCTTTTCTTCCCCCATTTTGCTGATGGAGTCTGGCCCGTTTCCTGTCTCAGGACACATCCAGGGGTGAAGGCTGTAAGCACAGGAAGCTCTTAGCGCTTTCTCTCTTCTCCGCCTGGATAAATAATTTAGCCCATTACTGTGCCAAGTCTGAGTGGCTGCACTTCCAAGGAGGGGCCACGCGAGCCTCAGTCAGCTGCGCTCTCTGACGCTCACAGACCCACTTTCCCCCTGGCGCTGGGGTGGCCAGAAGCTGCTTCGTGCAACAGATCAGGGAGTCTCTGTCCGAGGGGCAGGACGGCTTTAAGGAAGAGGCTTTGTCCATAGCCGCTGACCCTGGCAACCACCCGTCAGGTAAGGACGAGACCGCTTAGCTCCCGCTCCCTGAGATGGGGAGGGCGGTTGCCGGGCTGGTTTCTGTTGTTAATACGAGCGCTTGTGATGATCGGTCAGTGGAGGCGAGCAGAGGGCATGCGAGTCGCTGGTCATCAGGCCGGCACAGCCGGCAGCCAGCGCCCTGGATGAGATCAGAAGTTCACATAAAGCCCGTCAGGGAAGCTCTCCCAGCATAATGCACAAGAAGCAGGGGGCTTGTGCTGGAGGTTGCTGGGATAATTGGAGTGCTTGTCACTTCCATCTCCATGTGGCTAAGTGCCTTTAATGGTGCCGTTCAGCCCTTCACGTAGCTGTGCCTGCTGCTTGGCTGGCAGAGCTCACAGGCTCCACTCGCGCGACACGGGCTCTGCCTTTGCTTATGACCGTCGGCCCCCGAACGCACCCCGTCTCCCCTGGATGTGATTCCACCACCAAGCACATTCTCGGTGGCCCTCTAGTCCCAGCGACTTACTGAGCTTAACCTGAAAGTGGAGGCTGATTATATAAACCATCCCACGAAAGCATGTCTTTATTAATAAGTCAGCGCCGGCACTAAGAGAGAAGGCTTTTGATCCTGCAATGGGATCAGAGCATCTTTAGAATTTCAATGAGCCGCCCCGGATCTCTCACTTCTGTGCCACCAGAGCCTGACTTGCCTGTATTCAGAAACAGGCGCATGGAAGTTCTCTTCACAAGCCCTACGTCAGCAGACCTCCGGGGCAAAATACAAACCGTAGTTCTCTTGGGGTGGGAGGGGGTAGATTACAGAAGAGGGTGCCTCTCTCTCCTCTTTTATTTCTACCAAGATGAAGATCTGCTCTTTGTGTGTTTGGTGATCATGGTCTTTCCCTGTTCGGAGATGAAATGTGTCCCCGCACAGAGTCTTGGCCAGGTGCTGGGGACGGCAGGGCGTGGTCCTTCCCTGACTTCCGTAGGACCTGCTGTCCACGGGGCCTTGGCTGCAGTGCGGGGGTTGCTCCTGTGTCCCTCCCCCGCAGGCTGCCATCAGGAGCTTATTCCGCCCTGCTCTGGGCTGGACCCCAAAGGAAGGGTGATTCTGGAGCACTTCTGACAAGCTCCCAGAGTTGCTTCCATGGCTCAACAAGCTCTTTTTTTTTTTCGTTTAAAAGAAATATTTATTTGGTTGTTGTAGGTCTCAGTTGCAGCATGTGAGACCATGTTCCCTGATCAAGCATTGAATCCATGTCTCCTGCATTGGGAGCTAGGAGCCTTAGCCCCCGGACCTCCAGGGAAGTCCCTTAGCAAGCTTTAATAAATATATTCACTGCTGCCGGCTCCCATGGGCCTTGGAAAAAACCTGTGGGCTTTTGAAAACAGAAGATGAAAGTGGAGGTGCTGGTTGCTCAGTCGTGTCTGACTCTTTGCGACCGTAGCCCGCCAGGCTGCTCTGTCCATGGGAGTCTCCAGGCAGGAATCCTGGAGTGGGCTGCCATGCCCTCTTCCAGGGCATCTTCCCCACCCAGGAACCGAACCCAGGTCGCCCCCATGGCAGACAGATTGTTTACTGTCTGAGCCACCAGGACAGCTTTGGGCAATATAATTTCTCTAAGTCTCAAATGTCTCATCTGTAAGTTTTGGATAATAATTTCAGTTTCGTAAAGCGTTGCAAAGATTAACTTACACATGAAGGAGGAGAGTGGTGAGGAGGAGCAGAAGTGTGTTGCAAACCCAAGTATCACCACTAGGACAGGAGTTTGATTTCTTCCCACACACCCGCGACAGCAAGCGGCCGGCATGCAGCAGGTCCGAGGGGATGGCCATCCCTCCTCCATGTTCCAGGACGCTGTGTTAGAAAGCCGGTGTTCACGGGAGCCACTGAGGTCTTCGGTTTGCTTGCTCTCAACTTAATTATCTGCGTGTCTGTAATTAAGGGCTTGCTGACTGAAGGGGCGAATCTATTAAACGCTTCCTTCGAGGTTGGATGGAGGCGATCAGAGGCTGAAGGGCTGAGCGATAAGCTGAGCCTCCGGGCAGGGAGACGGGTTCCCTGACGGCGCATCAGGTCGAGCGTTTCGGGGGTGGGAACTGTCAGGTGCCCCACAGGAGGCAGGCGGGAGGGTCCTGTTTGGGGGGGGCGTCCGGGAGTGAGGCCGCCTCGGGTCGGGGGGAGGGGCTGCTCTGACTCACATGTGGGTGCAGTCTCTTCCTGACAATATAATGCCCGGGCAGCGTCATTCTCACTCAGGCTGCCTGCTCTCTTTTTTTATTCATATTTATTTATGTATGGCTGTGCTGGGTCTTCATTGCTGTGCATGGGTTTTTCTCTAGTTGTGTCCATGGGCTTCTCATCGCGGTGGCATCTCTCGGTGCAGGGCACAGGCTCTAGGGCGTGCGGGCTTCAGTAGCTGTGGCCCGTGGGCTTAGTTGCCCTGTGGTTTTTGGCATCTTCCCGGGTCAGGAATCAAACCCGTGTCCCCCGCGCCGCATTGGTATACAGATTCGTTGCCACTGAGCCACCAGGGAAGAGCTCTGCTTTTCTTCTGCTCTCATTTAGGAGTTCCAGATGTGAAGCCTGAACCCCAGAAGACACAACTTCACTTCTTGTCCTTTGTTAGTTAACTCAGGGCTCTAATGGGTATTTTCAGAAAAGAAAAAAAGCCCTTCAGCACACAGTGAAAGGCAGGGCCACCTGCCTTCACAAACTCCCCGGCCACACCCAGGAGTGTCCGGCTCACCACCCGGGCAGCGTTGCTCTCTGTGCGGCGCCCTGCTCACCCTCTGACCCTGCCCGTCCATCAGCAGCCTGCTTGCTCTTCCAAACAGATGATCGGGGAAAATCGAATAAAACAGCTGAAAGACCAAGTTCCACTGGTTAGCGCTCGACTCTGCTTGACTTTGGAGGGAAATTCGAGTGCGTCAAGTGTCTGACAGTTACCAAGTGGGAATGCAGACAGTTGACAGAAGTTCTGGCTCCAAGTCCCGGGCACCAAAGAAGCTGCAGCCTTATCTGTGGCTGATTCTGGACAACCGCTGGGCTTCCCTCCGGCCCAGTCCTGGGTGTCTGTGGGACTCAGCGTGCCTTGCCCCTCTGCTCTTCCAGACGCTGACCCATCTCTGCATCGTTTCTGCCCTGACTGTCCTCCCCAGCTCGTCCTGCAGGTCCCAGCAGGTCCAGGAGCTGAGCCCGCAGTGGGGTGAAGGGAATGCCTGCCAAGGTCAGAACCTCGGAACTGGCCTCCCGGCACCTCGCCACCCTCAGGCCGGAGCCCCCAGACGTCTCGGGTCTGTCCGTCTCCCGGAGGTGTGCCTGGCTTTCAGTCATCCCTCTGCCCACTCCTCCCCTCCCTGCCTGTCTCCCTGGCCACCCTGTTCGCGGCACCCTGTGCTCCAGGCTGGCTCAGCCTGGGCCCCGAACAGTGAGGTAGTTCCCCTCTAGGCCTCTGTGGAGGCTGGTCTCTGCCTGGACGGGTCTCTCCTCCCCAGGAGGACAAATCCCTACTTCAAGGCTCAGCTCAGCCATCACCCCGAAGAAAGGCATTGTGTCTCTGCAGGCGGCCATTCCCTCCTGCAGGCGCCTGCTGCTCTCTGAACAGAGATCAAGGTTCCTATAAAGATGCTGGTCCTGTGTGTCTTTCTGGGCTGCAGGGTGGACAGCAGAAGGGTGTCTCGTTCACACCCGTGCACCCCACGCTCCTCACTGGGGCAGACAGTCGGGAAACAAAACTTAACTGAGTGCGTGCGTGGTCCAGCCCCTTCCCCACATCGCGGGTACCATTTTCTTCTTCTACTCTTCTGTCAAAACACAAAGTGACGACTAGCTTTCTGGAACTGGTCAAGCCCTAAGTCCAAACAGCTGAACACTCACTTCCTGTCAGATTATAAACACGGTCTGCGTAAGGATACAGGACTCCCGGGGCAGATATGGAGCTTGTCGGTGTCTGTCGTGGGCTCACCTTTGCCCCCAGGTCTGCCTGCCTGAAGAGTCACTGACCTCCCCTAACTAGGGCTGGATGTACCCTGCAGGACACAGGCTGAGTTTATACCAACAACTCTGTCTGGTGACCGAGAAAAGGTGCTTTAATCAGGTGTACTCCTCAGCTTGCGAACGTAGACGCACAGACGGAAAGTGTGAAGGCAGAGTATGCATCATTCTGTTCCCTGAGGTTCTTCTAAAGGGGGCTTGATAGTGTGTGGTGAATAGTTACTGTAGAGAAAAGACCTCGGGGCTTCCCTGGTGGCCCAGTGGTTAGCACTCCAGCGCTTTCATAGCTGGGCCCAGGTTTGATCCTTGGTCACTGAACTAAGATCCCACAAGCTACACAGAACAGCAAAATAAAAAAGTCTTAATAAATACAGCATATTGACCTCGTGTGTAAATAAAATCATTTATAGAAAGTGATAATTTGTGCTCATTCCTATATCTACCCAAGAAAGGGGAAAGGAAGGGAGTATCTAAAAAATTATCACACACATGAATCAGGATAAACTACTTGAAGATAATGCATTGTACTCAAAAACGACAGGATTTTAAAATCGATATCTTCTTCTTTAAAGCATTAAAAATTTTCCATTTCAACTCTTCATGCTGTTTTAAAACATATATTACATTATCCCTGCCTTAGTGAACTGATGATACCAGAGTCAAGGTTTTCTTAAGGACTGAGAAGTAACTATACACTCTGCTTCCACAGCATGCCCCAGACATAGACGGTTCTGTACACCAGGCCGCGTGAAAACAGACCTGGATTTGCTTTGCTGAAAGAATCCTTGCTTTTGGTGTGGCTTTGAGCAATTTACCTCTTTTCATGAAAGCAAAGCATAGAAAGTGTACTGCCCAGGGTTTTGGCTGCACCCTTACGCTCACTCTGCAAACACAAACAAGTCAGAGACCCAGACAGCGTCCGCCAGACGTCTCTCATCTGTTCTTGGTAGCGGCCTCATCCCTGTCCACCCGGGCTTTCACACCGGAGCAGCTTCTGACATTCTCTGCTATCAGCGTCAAAATCGCTGTGCACGTCTGGTTGGTTTGATGTGAATATATAATTTCATGTATTTTTTTTGGCTGTGCTGGTCTTCGTTGCGGGGCAGCTTTTCTCCAGTTGCGATTTCTCACTGCGGTGTCTTCTCTTGGTGAGCGCGGGCTCCAGGGCGTGTGAGCTTCAGCAGTTGTGGCTCACCAGCTCAGTTGCTCCGAGGCCTGTGGGGTCTCCCCAGACCGGGATCAGAGCTGTGTCTCCTGCACGGGCAGGCAGACTCTTCACCTCTGGGCCACCGGGGAAGCCCCTCCAGTTACCTTTAAGCAATCTGTACGTATATTTCGGACGTTGACTTCCTGTCTCTCCGAGGTGCTAGAGAGCAAGTCTAAGCCTTTGTGTGTGTGGTTTGTGGTTTTTTTTTGTGCATAAACCTCAGTCTTGGGAAATTGAAGGCAAATAAGAAATACAGCATTACAATTATATATCGATCGAACAGAGTGCAAGTTCGCACTAACCGCCACACTGAAACGTGGAACTGCCGACTCTGGGTCTGTAGGAGATCAGTGATGAAAGTGACTAGAGCTGAGTTGTGACGTGAATTCAGTTCAGTCGCTCAGTCAGGTGGACTCTCTGCGGCCCCGTGGACTCTCTGCAGCCCCGTGGACTGCAGCACGCCAGTGAGAATCCCAGGCAAACTCTGGCCTCTGGGAGCCCTTGATTCTGGGCTCCCCAGTGAGGGCGCCAGGTAATCAAGGTGAAAGCCCTTCACAGGGTTCCCTGGAAAGACCTCTCATGGGTACTGACCGCAAAAACACGGCGAGCCATTCTCTCTGGTTCAAAGCCACTTCAGCTGTTGCGTCTCTAAACTCAAGTCTGCTCTCAGAATAAAGGGGGCACTGGGACTCCCCACTGAACTGCTTTGGCCGTTGAAAAGGCACCTTCTTTCCTTGTCCAGCATGAGCCTAAGAAGCGTATCTCTAGGCCCAGAAGACTCTCAGGATGAGATCAGAGCACACCCAGAGCCCGCCCTGAGGACGTGCAGACACAGGGAGCTCCGAGCAGTGCCTGACCTGTGTTCCTGGGACACGCGCTGTGCAGGGGGGTCCCCTGTCCCTTCACCTCTGGTCTTTCCTAAACACCAGCCGGGGCGGCTCATGCACCAGAGGCTTAGTCAGTGTGGTGAGCATATGAAAACACCCTCCCTGAACACGGTGTCTCCTCTTCCCTTCCTCACCCAGCATCTCAACTTTGCCACATGCATCCCTGCGGGCATTCATACCAGAGTCGCCCAGCGTTTCCCACAGACCAGACCCCAGGCCCCACTTCAGACCTGCCAGCCCAGAATTCGCCACAGGTCGGGGCCAGGAATCTGCCATTAATGAATAGCTTGGGTGATGTGACACGTTTATATTTTTTAAAACCTGCTTCAAGGGGACTTCCCTGGTGGCCCAGTGGTTAAGACTCTGTGCCTCCAATGCAGGGGGCACAGGTTCAAACCCTGGTGCAGAAACTAAGATTTCACATGCCGCTTGCTGCAGCAAAAAAAAAGTAAAAATAAATTAAAAAAAATTTTTTTAAAGCTTACTTTGCAAAACATTAAAAAAATACTGCTTCAAATTTTATCAAAAGACATAAACAGGCAAAATCAAAACAATGATGAAGCTTGGTCCTCTCGTAATTCACCTCTGGACTGCTCACTGACACGCATTTATTGCAGCAACTGGAACCTTCCACGTAACCACCCCCATCGAGGGGTGCCATCACCCAGTGAAAACGACCCCATGGCCCCGTGGGGAGACTTGGTATTAGCTGGCTGCCTGGACAGGAAAGTGAAAAATCTGTGCTTTGCAAAATTCCCTACAACGCCTGGAGCTCTGACGCTGTTTGAGGCTTTTTGCCCTGGTGGAGGAGCAGGAGAGAAAGGTCAGTTCCATCAACTGATGTTTGTGAGCACCGGTCATGAGGGGCAGCCAGGCCGGCGGCCAGAACAGACACACCCAGACGAGCGGGGCAGCTCTCTGCCCCTGGGTGTCCGGGGAGCCTGGCCAGAGTCCTGCTGAGAGCAGCACCCCCGATTCACACAAAGCACCTCGAGGGGTGGCGTCCTGCCAGACCCTGAGGGTGCACTGGTCTAGATGCAGAGGCTTAAAAGCAGAGGGGAGAGAGGAAAGCCAGCCGCAGAAGGGAGGCTTGTTCGGGGGTGACCCCCAGGGCCTGCGGTGTGGCGGACAGGGATGTGGCCGAGTGGCTGCCGGGGCCAGCCCAGGACAGGTCTCAGCGTTTCCACAAATAGCTCTCCCGGCTCACTTTCTATATTTGACTTCGCCTGACCCATCAAGTTAAAGGAACTTCGGCATCCAATTTGGCTTTTTAAAAACACTTGAGGAAAACCCCAGGCATATTTATGAGTGCACTGCCATTGCAGAAGAAGCATACTGCGCCCAAAGCTGCAACTGATACTATGAAATCAGAATTCTGTCTCACAAAAACTGTTTTCAGAGAGAGAACCCTCGGTATCACATTCTGTCAGTATTTTATAGCAGAGCATCCAGAGTTGGGTTTAATGAGGTGGAGCCCAGAAGGTTTTCTTTCTCAGAACTTTACCACAAAGAGTGTACAGAGGACTGCTCCTGCAGTCCCGGGGCTAAGACGCCACCTTCCAATGCAGGGGGTGCAGCTGTGATCCCTGGTCGGGGGCCAAGATCATGGCATCCAGTCCCATCACTGCATGGAAGCATAAGGGTAAAAAGTGGAGACAGTGACAGATTTTATTTTCTTGGGCTCCAAAATCACTGTGGATGGTGACTGCAGCCATGAAATTAAAAGATGCTTGCTCCTTGGAAGGAAAGCCATGACCAACCCAGAGAGCACATTATTCTGCTGACAAAGGTCCGTCTAGTCAAAGCTGTGGTTTTCCCAGTATTCATGTATGGATGTGAGAGTTGGACCATAAAGAAAGCTGAGCACTGAAGAATTGATGCTTTTGAACTGTGGTATTGGAGAAGACTCTTGAGAGTCCCTTGGACTGCAAGGAGATCCAACCAGTCCATCCTAAAGGAGATCAGTCCTGAATATTCATTGGAAGGACTGATGCTGAAGCTGAAACTCCAATCCTTTGGCCACCTGATACGAAGAACTGACTCATTGGAAAAGACCCTGATGCTGGGAAAGATTGAAGGCAGGAGGAGAAGGGGACGACAGAGGATGAGATGGCTGGATGGCATCACCGACTCGATGGACATGAGTTTGAGTGAGCTCCGGGAGTTGGTGATGGACAGGGTTCTGTTAAGACACAGCCCCTCTTCCCTGCTCTTCCTGAGAACCGGCTGCCCAAGGGAGCTCTCAGGAAAAAGTCAGCGTGGAAATCAACTCATTTAAAATACCTGGAGTTTTTAATAAGGGCATCATTGGCTCAGTGGTAAAGAATCTGCCTGCAATGCAGGAGATTCGGTTTGATCCCTGGGTTGGGAAGATTCCCTGGAGGAGGAAAAGGCAGCCCACTCCAATATTCTTGCCTGGAGAATCCCATGGACAGAGGAGCCTGGAGGGCTACCATCCTTGGGGTCGCAAAGAGTTGCACACGACTGAGTGTGCATGCACTTTACTCATAAGGCTCCCTGGAGACTATTTAAATTATTTTAAGTGCTCCAGAAAGTCACCACCAGAAGACTTCCCTACTAAATACACACGTAAATGCATGAACACGTAAAATACACACGTAAATGCATGGACAGTGGAGTCACTTTAGCAACAACCTAGACAGACGCTTTCCTGAATTGTTATTTTATTTTTAAACATTTATTTTTTTATTTCGTTATGTCAGGTCCTAGTTGCAGCATACGGGACCTAGTTCCCTGACCAGGGATCGAACCCAGACCCCCTGCATTGGAGGTGCGGAGTCTTAGCCACTGGCCCACCAGGGAAGTGCCTGTATTTGTATGTTAAGAAGGAAACATATAGTTCTCCAGGAACAACCTCCCAATAGCTTACTAATGCACTCTTTGCTAGTCTGTCGTAACTTCTGGGGTCATTTTCATCTAAATTCAAATTATTCATGGTGTCTGTCATGATGTGGTTTTCCAATATGGGCATTTTCACAATAAACATTTAGTACAGATTTTAACTTAAATCTTTACAACGCGAATCAAACCTCCAGGGGCAGCATTAGCCAGAGAGAGCGCCCGGCAGTCTGACGTGCGCAGCTTTAGCTCCTACAGGAGGAATACGTCCTGGTCAGTATTCCCCCCATGCAGGGGCAGGCTGTGTGAATGGACACCGGGCCACTGCGCGTGTCCGCGAGGGGAGGGCGGGAGGAGAGTAGAAAGACGG